>NW_028181415.1:360000-480000 GCF_964211825.1 Aythya ferina
GGCGTAGGACAGCAGCACTGCAGGGCAGCAAGAGATGCTGTGCATTTCTCTCGTCCCCCTCAGACAGCCACTGGGTGACGATGGTGCCAAGTGTCTGGAAAGAGACCTTGCTTTCTCAGGCCCAGGTGTCCAGCTGCACACCAAGGCCGTCCCTGGCTTCCAGGCGCAGTTGCCAGGCCCGAGGCCGAGCTCCCCTGCGAACCCCCAGCCCAGCAGACCTTGCTCCTGGCATTGTGGAGCAGCCATTTCACGGCAGCCTTTTCTCCTGGCAGTCAGCTTAGCGCCGAAAGCTCTGTCACCGGGACACCCGAGAGCCGTGGCAGCTCAGCAGAGAGTCACTGTCAGCCTTGGAGCTCACAAAGGTGGGTGGCCACAAGTGCCCTGAGCGTCCAGCTCGCAATGAGGACTGGTGCTGGCACTCGAGGCGTGGAGGTCGGTATGGTGCAATGGGAGACGCCACTGTCCTGCTGGTGGGACAAGAGACACTGATGTGCTGCTGCTGCAGGAGGAGACTTGAAGGTGCTGCTGCTTAGAGGTGCTGAGGAGCGGGCAGCCTCCTTCGTGGTGGCTGAGCTGAGCATGCTCCTGTTCATTAGTACTCTCCCCTTCCTATGTTTTTCCTAAGGTGGAGAGAGAGAAACGCACAGATCTCTTTCTTTCCCGGTAAGAAATGGAAGAGCCTCGTATCTACATATTTGCCAGATTCATCCTAGCACCCTTGGGACTGGGGATCTGTGTTGATCTGTAATAAAGAGCAATCATCAGCACAGCAAATCCCCGTGACCTTGTGTCTATCAGCATCGTCCAAATCCCTCTCTAGAGCTGTGGGCTGGCCAAGCTGTGTGTTGGATGGTGAAGCTGGGAAATGCTTGGGATGGGGAAGGCTGAGTGGGCCGAGAAATCCTTGCTGGGATGGGAAGGTTTCCTTGGCGTGGAAAGGCATTGGGCTAGGAAATGAGAGAGGTGGGAAATGTTCCCGGGCTTTGAAAGCACTGGGAAGCAAAAGCATTGGGATGAGCAATCGCTCCTGGGATGGGAAAACATTGGGATGGGAAGTCTTGAAAGGGGTGGGTAACATTCGCTGAGGAAGGAAATACTTGGAAAAGTCATCCAAGAGAGGGAAATTCTTTGGGACGAGATCTCTTTGGATGAAGAAACGCTTCGTGTTGATGGGAAATCTTTTGTCTGGGAATCTGTTCTCATGTGAACTTGTCAGGATGGGAAATGACCATGAGGATGAAAGCTGGTCCTGGCATGGGAAATGCTCAGGACGGGAAAGAGGCGGTGTGGAAGCGTGGTGGGCATGGCAAGTGCTGCGTGGGAGGGCAAGCCTGCTGGGGATGGCCAAGTCTTGCGCTGGGCAGCCTGCTTGGGTCCAAAGCCTGCAGTCCTCCCCAAGATGTCGGCGAGGGGCTGGTGAGCCGTTGGGACGGAACCGCCGTTGCCCGGGTTCCCCAAGCAACCGCCCCACTCTCCAGCCACCATGGCAGGTCCAGCAGCCGGCTCCCGCTCCTCCCGGGGCTGCGGCCCTGCTGGCGAGCCCAGCGCCCCAGAGCTCAGCCCAGCGGCCTTTTTCCCACAGAGGGTTTCCCCAGACGGCTTCCGCGGCTTGCGCAGACGCAAAACTCCCCCTTCGTCGTCCCAGCCGTGCCGCCAACGGTGGCTGCCTGGCTGCTGCCCTCCCTCCCCGGAGCGACGGCGCTGCCCTTGCAGCCCCCGCAGGTACCCACCCTCCCCTCCGCGCTGCCCCAGGCCACCGTCTGGCACGTGGTGCCGGGGGTCCAGGGGCAGGTGCTGCAGCTCCCCGCCGGGGTGCAGCTGCCACCTGGGGGGCACCTCCCAGCCCAGGGGCACCACCTGCAGCTTGGGCAGCTCCCCGCCGGGGGGCAGCTCCCTGCTGTGGGGCAGCTCCCCCACACCGCTCCTCCCTGTGCCCCCAGTGTCTCCCAGTGGGGACAGCCCCTGCTGACGGAGACGCTGGTGCCCCAGGATCCCCTCTGCTTGGGGCCCAGGGCCGTGCTCCAAGGGGAGCTCCTGCACCCCGCAGGCACCTGCCTGCTGCAGGCTCCTGCCCACCCCGGCCCCCCCCCACTCCTCGTGCCGGGGCCTCCGCTGCGGGCGCAGGCGCTCCCCGCGCCCCGCACCCTGAGCAGCAGCTGGGGGCAGCTGCCAGAGCCCTGCTTGCACGCCGTGGGGCTCAGCGAGGACCAGGGGCCCCCGCTGCTTGGCCCCACTGCCCCCGAGCCTGCCCAGGCTCCAAGGACCGCCAGCACCCAGACGGCGACGCCCGACGGTGAGTTTGGGGCTGGCACAGCCGGCCGCTGGGCGCCCCACACCCAGGAGCCATGGGAAAGCTGGCATCGGGGGATGCCTGGGGGATTGCATTGGCTTGCTTTTTCCTCAGCGGCGACACTTGCAGAGGTGCCTGAGGAGCCCCTGGAGCTGCTGGAGCTGGGCACCGATGCCTTCACTGAGGCCTTTCCCCAGCTGGCAGGGGACAGCCAGCAGCTGCAGCACGTGCAGGACCAGCTCCCGGCCGACCTGGACAGCTCCGGCTTGGAGGCGCAGCTCAGCTGCCTGGATGCCGTGGAGCCCCAGGACGCCTTCCCCGATTTGCCCAGCAGTCCTGCCCTCAGCCGCTTCCTCTCGCAGCTGCCCGACCTCTGCGAGGACATCGAGGAGCCGAGCACGCAGGGACTGGAAGCCACAGGAGCCCTCGGTGAGGTCCCCTCAACCCCTGGGCTGCACCCCGACAAGGTGCAGGCTGGGCGGGCGCTGCAGCCCCCTGCAGCTGCTGTGCCGCCACTCAGCTCCCCCCTCAAGCCTGCAGCCCGGCCCCAGCTCAGGAGAGCCCTGCCCAAAAGGCCCCCCCAACAGGAATTCATCCCTGCCCGCAGGAGAAGCCTGCCCCAGCCTCCCTCGGCTCCCGTCCAGAGCCCCCCCGACCCTGACTTCCTCACTGCCCTCAGGAGAGCCCTGCCCAAGCCTCACCTGAGTCCCCTCCAGAGCCCCCCCGACCCTGCCCGCAGGAGACCCCTGCCCAAGCCTCTCCCCAAAAGGCCCCCCCAGCAGGAATTCATCCCTGCCCGCAAGAGAACCCTGCCCCAGCCTCCCTTGGCTCCCCTCAAGAGGTCTCAACTTCTCCCAGCCCTGAGGAGAGCCCTGCCCAGTCCCCCTCACAGTCCCCTCCAGAGCCCCCCGCCTGCCCCTGCACCCACCGGCACCAAGTGGGGGGCCAAGCGCCCCGCGCCCACCAGCACCCCCAGCACAGCGCAGAGCTCCCAGCACAGGAGGCCCACGACGGACAAGACCCCCGGCAAGGAGAAGACGCTGCTGCTGGGCCAGGCTGGCCAAGGCCCCAGGACGCTGCGCCAGGGCAAGACGGCTGGCCACAGCGCGCTGCCTGGCAGCAGCAGCCAAGCGGGCAGCGGCAGGCAGCAGCCAGCGAGCGACAGCACCAGGGCACCCAGCAAGAGAGCGTGAAGCCCGGGGGCTGCTGGGGGGCAAGGAGCAGCGGCGCCGCCTCTCTGCAGAGCGCGGCTGCTGCTGGAGCCCCTCCCCATGAAGCCCCGTGCCCGTGCCCGTGCCCGTGCCGTGCGGCCCCAGGACAGGCTCCGGCCCCAAGCCAGCGGGGCCAAGATGCTGCAGCGCCAGCAGCCGGGGACAAAGACCCCCAGCGAGACTTTGCAGCCGCTGGGGGCCAGGGCCAAGGCGCTGGGGCCAGTGCGCCAGCCGCCCTGTGTGCAGCCGCAGCCCACCTCCAGCGGCATGCCCAGGGCCCGGCCGACGCTGCCAGGCTCCAGCGCTGTGCCCGCTGCCCCCCGGCCCCCAGCTGGCCACAAGGCCCAGGCGCTGCCGGCACCACCAGGCAGCACAGGAGCACAGAGAGCTCCCCCAGAGCAGGCGCCCAGAGTGTGGGGCCTGCCAGCCGCAGGGGGCAAAGCGCAGCGTCCGGCTCTGCCCACGCAGCCGCGCACGCTGCAGAATCCGGCGCAGCCCCGCGTGGACTACGTGCCCTGCGTGGGGCCCTGGGCAGGCCGCGACGCAGCGCCCACGCCGCTGGAGGAGCAGGAGGAGTCGGTGCCCATCACGCCGCAGCAGCGTCCCAAGCGGGAGCGCCTGAAGAAGCTGGCCCAGGAGGAGCGGCAGCGGGCGGCCCACCAGACCAAGATCGGCCCCGTGCAATTCTTCGTGCAGCGGCAGAAGGACCACGCCATAGCCTACTATTACGGCTACCCGTGACCGACCTCGGGCTTCTCCTCGACGGCCCCCGCAGCACCCAGGCAGGCACAGAGACCTCTGCAGGCACCTGCTCCAGCTTCAGCCACGCTCCTCAGCCCTTGCCCCTCTCGCTTGCCCTCTCCCCTCTCTCGTGCTGGACCTACGCACTGCTTGCCACTCTCAGGGATGGGCAACAGCGCCAATGGCAAATGCGCGCGCGCCTCACCCAGGAAGGTGGCAATGGCAAGCTGGGGAGATGCTGGCAGCAGCTGGGCTGGGAAAGCTTGGCCATGGCAACTGCTGCTTGGGACACCAAAGGGCTGAGAGACAAGACTTGCTTCTTCTTTCGGGGCATTGCTCTTCTTTCCTGCCTTCTGGATTAAATTCCTCTCCTTAGGTGGTCACTCAGCAAGGCCTCTGCCTGCAGAGCACTTCTTCTTGCACTGGCATGCCGAGGGGATAAGAACTGGGAGGTCTTTGGGATAGCAAATGATCAGTGGGATGGGAAGTGATGATGGGGATAGCAATTCATTGGAATGGGAAAAATGGGTTTTATTTGTATTAAATTTAAATTTTTAAATTTTCATTTAATTTATTGGTTTTCTTATTTATTTAATTAAATCCACTTTATTGACTGTGTTGTACAGTATGGCATTGTTTTATTATTATAAAATTATAAGTATTTAATAGCATTAAATATTTTTATATATTAATATAAATTATAAATATCTTTATTTATTATTTTGTTGGTTTTTATTCCTTTTCTACCCTATTAAACTCTCTTTATCACAACGCACTGGTTTGGATTTTATTTTTCCTTCCGAGTCGTTCTGGATTCACTCCGGATGGGGGGACACTAGCGAACGCCTGTGTGCTTCAGATCCAAGGTCACCTTTGCCCTCAACTCAAGATACATATTTGCATCTGTTGTTGTGAAACAAAATTAACAACAGGAACAATAAAGTTACCTACTTGCTAGCAGCAGCTCTACATTTGCTGGGGTCTGCTCTGTGCATTTTGAAGACCATTCCATGCTCTTCAGCCCCTTCAGGAGGAAATGTATGGTTCTAGGAAAATGCGTCTTGACCTGATGCAAAGCTGTGACACAGCCTGCAGCTGCTGCAAGCCCTGGCATTTTACCTTTAGCCCCTCCAACAACTCTGATGTTCCCTGCATCGACTTCAACCACTGCGGCAGGACCTGAGGCCCCTCAAAGCCTTGTCACACACCCTGCGGCCCCTCCAGCCCCTGGCATGTTCCCTGCAGCCCCTCCAGCCCCTGGCATGTTCCCTGCAGCCCCTCCAAGCCTGGCACAGGCCCTACAGCTGGCTCCGGGGACGACCCCGCTGCTGTCTCAGGCACCAATACACACAAGGGGAAGGAATGCATGCAGAAGTCATCTCGTTTCGGAAGGGCAGAAAGTCCTCCCAAGGAGGGGAAGGAGCAAGAGGAAGGCGAGGCAGCCTACCCCAAGGTAGGGCCATCCCAGGGCACAGGAGGCTGTTGGAAAGGAGAGCAGAGAGAAAAGCAGCAGGAAGCAGGTGATCCCCATCCCTGGGTGAGCTGCGAGCCATGGGACAAGATTGCAGCTGTCCTCCAGGCGAGCACATTGTCAGCTGGCTGCTGCGCTGCTGGGATAGCAGCTGCGGGAGCCTGGCAGCAGAGGGCAGGGAAGCCAAGCAGCTGGGATCCTTCTCTGGGGAAGGGGGCACTGAGAAAGCGCTTGAAAACAGGGCACAAGCCCTCAGCCTCTGGAGGCGTGAAGGAAAGGGATCCCTTCTGGGAAGATGCTGTGGGCTTGCTGAGGCTCGAAGAACAGACGGTGCTGGCTGCTACCAGCGTGCTGCAGCAGCGGCAAGACAGAGCCGTGGTGGTTTTCCTCAGCTGGGCAGCTGAGCTCCAGCACAAGCGCTCTCTCCCTGCCCCTCCTCCAACGCCAAGGGGAGAAAAGAGGCTGGCAAGGGCTCAAGGGCTGCCAGAAGGACAGGGAGATCACTCCACAAGGAGCGTCACGGGCAAAGCAGGCTCAGCACAGCCTGTTCCAGTCCAGCCCGGGGCCTGCTCCTGCGGGGGCTCTCCACAGGCCGCGGCCTCCTCCAGGCCACAGCCACCTGCTCCACCGGGGGCTCCTCCAGCCACAGGGGGGCTGCAGCGTGGAGATCTGCTCCACGGGGGACCCATGGGCTGCAGGGGGACAGCCTGCTCCACCAGGGGCCTCTCTCTGCACAGGCCGCAGGGGAACTGCTGCTGGGAGCCTGGAGCACCTCCTGCTGCACGGACCTTGGGGGCTGCACAGAGCTTTCTCACTCCTCCCTGAGCCAGACGCTGCTGGGCAGCAGCTTTTGTTCCCTTTCTTAGATGGGCTCTCCCCCAGGCGCAAACATCATCCTTTTGCTCTGCGTTCTGGGCTGCAGCGGGTGGGTCCCTCCTGGAAGGAGCCTCCTGGCAGCGGCCCTGAGCTCCCATGGGGCAGCTGCTGCATTCTCCTCAAAGAGGACACCCCTGCAGCCCCCCGCTCCCACAGCCTGGCCACGCAAACGCAAGCCAAGACACCGAGCGAGCCTCCCTGATTGCCAGCCAGCAGCTGGCTCAGCCTGGGACCCCAGGCCAGTGCCCACAAGACTCTCCTGGGCCTTGAAAAGCAAGCCTTGTGGGGACGGAGCACCCACAAAGAACGGACTCACACAACAGGACTCCTTGCCAACACCGCCTCACAGACACCTGGGCCTTGAGCGGGTAGCTCACCTTGAGCGAGCTCATTTCCTTCCCAGTAGCTGAAATGTGCCGTTTCGGGGGCATCTGGGGACTACAGCGTGCTGCTGAGAGGGATGTTGGAGCTCCTGCAGGGCAGTGCTTCCACTAAGGCAAGGCCTTTTCTGCATCTTCTACTGCCCTGCAAGCGAGGATGCTTGGGGCACACAAGAAGCTGGCAGGGGACACAGCTGCAGGGATTGCAGGGATTCCTAAAGTCATAGCCAAATACAAGAAAGACAGGAGGACGTGATGCTTCCGAGAGAAAGGAGCTCGCTTTGAGGTCAAAATGCATCCCTTTTTCAGGAAAGCAAGAGATTCTGTGCATTTCTCTCATCCCCCTGAGACAGCCACTGGGTGACGATGGTGCCAAGTGTCTGGAAAGAGACCTTGCTTTCTCAGGCCCAGGTGTCCAGCTGCACACCAAGGCCGTCCCTGGCTTCCAGGCGCAGTTGCCAGGCCCAAGGCCAAGCTCCCCTGCGAACCCCCAGCCCAGCAGACCTTGCTCCTGGCATTGTGGAGCAGCCATTTCACGGCAGCCTTTTCTCCTGGCAGTCAGCTTAGCGCCGAAAGCTCTGTCACCGGGACACCCGAGAGCCGTGGCAGCTCAGCAGAGAGTCACTGTCAGCCTTGGAGCTCACAAAGGTGGGTGGCCGCAAGTGCCCTGAGCGTCCAGCTCGCAATGAGGACTGCTGTGGCACTCAAATTGTCACCTGTTTGCTGCGATGCTGGGATACCTGCTCTGGTAGCCTGGCATCAGAGGCCAGGGAAGCCAAGCAGCTGGGATCCTTCTCTGAGGCAGGGGACACTGAGAGTGGAAATGGAAATGGGGCACAAGCCCTCCGCCTCTCAAAGGAACCCCTCAGATGTTTAGGTATAGTAAACTTATGTGTATCTGTGTGACTCTAGACCACAACATGTTAGTGTTCTGGTTTGTCCACTGCTTTGTTGTGGGGGCTTTGAGTTGGCCTCTACTCTTTAGGTGAATGCTGACTTCATATCTATGGTGCACTTTATTCTTAAAATGGGAAGTTTCTACCAATTTCCTGTCCAAAGTTCCTCATAAGCCAACTGCAATCATCATTTCAGATGTATCTCCCAACTTACACATTTCCTATTTCTCCTTGATATTTACTCAAGAAATGCATTTTCACAGAGACATCATATTTTTCTCTCAACTGGCATCTGGCTGAGCAGAATGATGTCCTTTAATTCCCTTCCACACAATAGGCAACTTGTTCCTTCTGTCTTCTGAACACTTCCTCCTAAGTTCAATGTGAATACAAGTGGCAGAATTTTGCCTCATGTCTTAAATGTGTGGCAGGGCTGCCCTGTCAGGTGTATTTATACTGGAGAAAAAAAAAAAAAAAAAAAAAGAATAGCCATACACACCATATAACCACTTAACTTTTTCAGTTCTTCTGTTAACAGTGCATGAACATGGGGTTTTGTTGTTTTATTGTTTGTTTTAAACTCCTGACTGCCATATAGCAAACATGACAAAAAAAAAAAAAAAAAGAAAAACAAAAAAAAACCACCCTTGGTTGAGAATCTCTAAGCATGGCTCTGCTTTGTATTATCAAATGTCACTTCACCTGAACCATTTCAATCACAAGGGATATCCTTCTGTCAGGCTCGGTAGTACTTCCCAACTTTATGTCACCTGGAAATCTCAAAGCTCATATGTAATTTTTAGTCTTCGGCCACCACGTCCATACTGAACATACCTAAATTTGAAGTCATCTCTGCTCTGAATAGGAGGTTGGGTGTTCAGAGCTCCCTTCCAGCCTACATTTCTCCATGAGTCTTTGCCTCCTTAGCAGCTGCAGTTTCAGAACTGTCTCTGAGAATCACTACAGGGAACCTCTCCTTTGCCGGTAATTCCCTCTTCGAACAGTGTGAACAATTGCAAACTCCCTTGATTCACTTGCAGCCCCAAAGCCCAAATCCATAGATAAGGTATCAGAAGCTCACAGAAAGTGAAATAGATGTAGTTCATCCCCTGTGTAGGGGAGCACTGGTCCTACAAAGGCAAGCTACTAAATTCTCTGAAAACAAATTAGCTTTAATAAATTATCTTGTAAATTCCACATTACCCGCTACTTCCCTAGTCTTATCTCTTCTTGCCACAAAACTTTGCCCAGCGTTGATGTCAAACTAACAGGCCTGCACTTGTCTGGATCACTCTTTACATTCTCCTGGACAGAAGTATATTTGTTACTCTCCCATTCTGGTGACTATCCCTGATTTGCACAGTTGTGATGTATTTTTCCTACTTGACTTGTTGTTCTGTGTGCCAGTGCTGTTAATAGTCTAGGTAGATATCAGCTTGTAATTTTTCACTTGAATCACTGTAGATTTTTATTTCACCTCAGATGATGTTGTGCCTAGTGCCCTACCCTCATTTGCAATGGGAATCCTGTCACTGCCCTTAATATCACATTGTTGTTGCTGTTAGATGCAGGAAATAAGATTTGCAGCATTTGAGACATCATTAACTTTTGATCTATTTTTGCCTCGAGTATGCAACTGTCCTAATTTGTTCTCTTTGTTCCCCCTGGTTTCTGTGGCTTAAGTATCATTTACTATTATTGTTTAATTTCCTACGTGAAGGAGGTTTTGGGTCATTCGTACTTTATTTTTGCAGTTTTTAACCTCTGAAATGTACCTTTTCTCATTGCTTTTTTCCCATCTGAATTTTGAATTTTAACTCTGCCTTCTCTGCACTCCAGTCCCAGAGATGCTTAGTCAGACTCAATGATTCATTTCCTTAGATTTCAAAGTTTGCATTTGTAAGCCTCAAAACCTTCGTTCTAAGCCTGGTGTTGTCTGTCTTGAAATGTAAAATGAGAAAAGTCAGCTCATGATCAGACTTTATTCAAATCTTACTACATTTAAACCCGTACAGGAGCCAAGTCTAAAATGGTCTTATATTTTTTCACTTTTGTGAAGAAATCCATCACATAGTATATCTGTATGAGAATAAGTGGTAATCATCTTTCAGTCTTTTGCTGGGAAGTTGAAGTCTCCCGTAATTCCCATTATTGTTTATGTGTCTGATAACTGTAGACTGGAGCTAAGAGCAAAGAGCAGGCTAGCAAGGCTGTCTTTCTTTAGCAGCGATTTGCACAAAACCACTCTATTGCTGACCCATAACATTTCCCTAACCTCTGCTTCTTGCTAACACAAAGCACCATCTTATTCCATCCATTTGCCCTGGTTTCCAGACTTCCTGAGATTTATCAGTACTTGTATGGCATTCATGCCTTTATTTCACCCTTCCTGTGTTGACACTTGTCTTAAGAGTTTTAGATCCTGAACATGATCATCTCAAAGTTTGCCTGACAGTTTGGTCTTCCTCACATTGTCGTAGAGTATCAGGTCTCTACCACTTGAAATAGATTGTATTGGATTAGATTATTGGCACTGTCTCTTGTGCTGCTAGTCCATTATCTTCGCGGTCCATACAACTGGCCATCAGCGGACATGAAGTGGCCTTATCCTGCCCATTTACCTGTCTGGAAATCAGCCACTCTCTCTGCCTAGAACAGGGAATGGATTTTCCTCAGCTTTCTTCAAAAGCTCTGAAGTTTTCTGTGACCTTTCCACTTTTATGGTATGATAAGCTTTTGCTTCCACTGAAGGGTAGAAGTCATTATGAATAGTGCCAACAAAACAGAAACATAACAATGAAAATGATATTTGAATTCAGAATAGGTATTTAAAAAGTTCACCTTCTCCAGCACAAATGGGGAAAAGAAAAAATAAAATATATAAATAAATAAATAAAGCAGTCCTAAATCATCAAAACTGGCCAAAGAATTAGAAGAAGCACTATTTTTCCAAAGCTGCAATGTTTTCCATTCATCTCACTGGGCCAGCAGAGCACTAGAGAGCTGGATGCACTGAAGTCCTGGCTCATACCCTAAATGACCTGCAGGAAGATCTTCTTATCTCTGTCCCCCCGTTTCTCCTTTCAATCTCTGTTTTGTCTGTTTGTATCACTAGCTATCAAAGCGCTACTGAGATATGCACGTGCAGCACCCAGCACAACCTTGTTTCAGGCTCCAGTGGGACCTTTAGGCATTACCATCCTATAAACAAGTAACAGTGATAGTGAGTGTAATTACAGTCGTCAAACTATTCCAGCTCCACATCATTAGCCATGCCCTGAGCTAAATAACATTTTAATCAGTCTGATATGTCACCTGTGGCTTTCTTCACTGTCACTTGCAATCCAGCAAACTCCTTCCTTCATGTTTCTAGATTAGACAGAGGGTTCTTAACTGCAGACATCCACTTCCCTGTTCAGGAAGCAGTATGACCTTTCATCTTCACCCAGAATTAAGATGATATCCAAGCATCATGAGACACAGCGCGTATGTCTCCTAAGCCCATCCCATAAGAGCAGGACATTTACCTCACATGAGAAGAAGACTTAATGCAGAGGCAAAGCAAGATACTCGGTGTCAAAGCCATGTCTGGATGAGCATTAAAGACAGACCAATATTACCCAGTACAGGAGGAAAATCTATCATTTGAAGAAGATTATTGTCTCTGATTATTAGTTTCAAAATTAGTTTTTTCTTTGGATTTCCTCTGAACATAAACTTAGTTTGGAATGCCTTTGGTTTTGAATAGTTCTGAAATTGTATTACTTCTCCTAAGTAAGTTGATAGTCTGTTCTATTTACGTGAAATTCAAATAATATTGTGAAGGATCTGCCATCACTTTTACTGTGTGCCAGGCTGAGAGCCTTCCTGTACTTAAAGGCAACCTATAGGAAAGCTGGGGAGGGGGTCTTTATCAGGGCCTGGAGTGACAGGACATGGACTAATAGCTTTACACTGAAAAGTTAGATTTCTAATATATTTTAGAAAGAAATTCTTTACTGATAGTACTTCACATCCAGCCCCTCCAGCCCCTGGCATGTTCCCTGCAGCCCCTCCAGCCCCTGGCATGTTCCCTGCAGCCCCTCCAAGCCTGGAACAGGCCCTGAGAGCTGGCTCCGGGGACGACCCCGCTGCTGTCTCAGGCGCCAATACACACAAGGGGAAGGAATGCATGCAGAAGTCATCTCGTTTCGGAAGGGCAGAAAGTCCTCCCAAGAAGGGGAAGGAGCAAGAGGAAGGCGAGGCAGCCTACCCCAAGGTAGGGCCATCCCAGGGCACAGGAAGCTGTTGGAAAGGAGAGCAGAGAGAAAAGCAGCAGGAAGCAGGTGATCCCCATCCCTGGGTGAGCTGCGAGCCATGGGACAAGATTGCAGCTGTCCTCCAGGCGAGCACATTGTCAGCTGGCTGCTGCGCTGCTGGGATAGCAGCTGCGGGAGCCTGGCAGCAGAGGGCAGGGAAGCCAAGCAGCTGGGATCCTTCTCTGGGGAAGGGGGCACTGAGAAAGCGCTTGCAAACGGGGCACAAGCCCTCAGCCTCTGGAGGCGGCGCCTGTCAGGCATGAAGGAAAGGGATCCCTTCTGGGAAGATGCTGTGGGCTTGCTGAGGCTCGAAGAACAGACGGTGCTGGCTGCTACCAGCGTGCTGCAGCAGCGGCAAGACAGAGCCGTGGTGGTTTTCCTCAGCTGGGCAGCTGAGCTCCAGCACAAGCGCTCTCTCCCTGCCCCTCCTCCAACGCCAAGGGGAGAAAAGAGGCTGGCAAGGGCTCAAGGGCTGCCAGAAGGACAGGGAGATCACTCCACAAGGAGCGTCACGGGCAAAGCAGGCTCAGCACAGCCTGTTCCAGTCCAGCCCGGGGCCTGCTCCTGCGGGGGCTCTCCACAGGCCGGGGCCTCCTCCAGGCCACAGCCACCTGCTCCACCTGGGGCTCCTCCAGCCACAGGGGGGCTGCAGCGTGGAGATCTGCTCCACGGGGGACCCATGGGCTGCAGGGGGACAGCCTGCTCCACCAGGGGCACAGCCTGCTCCACCAGGGGCCTCTCCCTGCACAGGCCGCAGGGGAACTGCTGCTGGGAGCCTGGAGCACCTCCTGCCTCCTGCTGCACGGACCTTGGGGGCTGCACAGAGCTTTCTCACTCCTCCCTGAGCCAGACGCTGCTGGGCAGCAGCTTTTGTTCCCTTTCTTAGATGCAAGATCTTCTTAAATTCAGTCCAGCCAAGTAGGAAAAGTAAATGTGGACAGCTGTATCTTGGCAAAGAAGATAGTAGGGAGCAAGGAGGTTCAGCAGTCAAGATGGAAGGTGATGCCATGAGGCTTACAGGCTAGTAATGTTCTAGTGAAACCCAGCCTTCCTAAAGAAACCTGCCTGACTACTTGATGTGAATAACAGACTCTATCCATCTCTTTGCTATCATAGAAATGGTGCTGACTGCTTCTTCAGAGTAACAGAAGTTCGTGATACTACTGAAATAGTTATGGTTCAGATGTAGATCTGATTTCTCCTAAGCACGCTGAATTCGCAGCTATTGATCCTCCAGAGGAGGCTTTGCAATTGAACACCTGGAGAATAGGTAAATTTCCCGCTGTTGTTCTCCTCTCCTCTTGTTTTGTTTTGTTTTGTTTTGTTTTCCTAGCAGCATAGGCTTAAGACTCTGAAGAAACAGGCTGCTTTTTTTCATTTCCAACATTTGCTGTTCCCTGAGCCCTGCCTTCTATTTTTGCAGTCATAGGATATGTGAATGTAAATTGGTGGAGAGAGGTAGAAAACTCTTTCAACTGGTGTTTTTTCGGCTATGTGGGGAGAACAAATAGAGTGGTTTTGAATATTCTGGCTCTTAATCAGAGCGGCATGTGGAGGGAGACAGATGCGTTTGCTTTTTTAGTGCAATGGCTTCAGAAGCAAGAGGGGAAAAAGCACTTTCTCTGGGAGCTGAAGAAGGTGTCCTAATCACAGGAGAGGTTTCTAAATGGCATATCTTTGCGAGGGTTCCTGTAGTCCGGAGGTTTTTGTTTCTTTGTTTGACGTTGGAAGGTTTTAGTCTTAATATTCACGTCCTTCAGCAGAAGTGAGAAACGTGATTTTATTTTGTGCAGTGTCGTGGACCCTCCGAAATCTCCTGGGAACGATGAATACCTCGCATAGTACCAATGTGATGACGGTGGAGACAAGGAGAAAGCAAGAAGATCAAAAGAACGTGACCTCATTTCAAAAGAAAGCGTTTTGTCCGGCAAAGAGTCTTGTGAGCCTGGTGAGAAATTGCGGCATACTTCCTCTCTCGAGTCTGACACTGAATGTAGCTCTAAAAACCTTTCCTCCTCAGCTGTTACAGAGAGATGCCAAGATACAGAGGACAAGACTAAAACCACTGAGAAAGAGCATTACCAAAGCAAGAGGGAGCATGCTCCTAGTGAAGAGAAGGAGACTCAAAAAGCAGGTCCTTCCAGCAAGAGAAGGATAAAGTGGAATACAAAGAATACAAACTTGAGCTCCTGATTGGCTTCATGCTGAACTCTGTGCTGTTCTTGTCCTAATCTTGGTCTCTCCATAGATAATATGGTTTAAATCCAAATAGAATCGTGCGATGAGGAAGATCTCACTGCAACAAATTCAACATCTAAAATCAAAGTTGACATTTTCCGTGATTATCTTCCTGAGCAGAAGTGTGCGGTACTCCTTTTATATTAACGTAGAGATTATTTCAAACAGTCTTGAAGTGCTTGATGACTTAACAGTCTGCAGATTTATTATCAAATCAAAAAAAACCCGACTTGGTAGACTATTTTTTTCCCAGTTTTGAATGACCACTAGGAAGAAGGTTATTCCGGCATCAAGAAAGTCATGTGGAATGTAACAAAATGTACTGAACCAGTAAGTAAAACTTATATTTTTCTATTATTTCCATTGTTTCAACTCTTCAGATGCTTATGGATGGCATAGATAACAGAGGGGAGATCGTGGTAATCGGAGCTACCAACAGACTGGATTCTGTAGATCCTGCTTTACAAAGACCAGGACGCTTTGGCAGAGAGTTCTTCTTCAACTTGCCAAATAAAGAGGTGAGAACTTAAATTCAACGTTAGTGCTACCATGGCAAAGTCCAACTTTATAGGAAAAAAATAATTGACAACTTGAACAAACGAGTGATATGTGGAGACACTGCATTGTTCCATGGAGGGCAAATCTGGTACTGGATATATATGGTCAGGATGATACCACCAAGTAGTTAGTTCTATAATCAAACCTTTCATTCCCAAAGTTGTACCTGTTTGCTTAATTATTTAGTCCACTTGGGTGTTTTCATCATGAAGTTGTGTTTTTGGTCTCAATCCTTCGCTTATGAATGAATAGGGGATGTGTTTGCATTTGATTGTGCCCCGGATCAGTGGTAGTAGTTTGAGTCATAATTCTTTTCTTCTTTATAGTAATTGTAGCAATTGGAAGCATTGTGCCAGAAGTGCTTTCTGTGAATTTACTGACTGAAAATCAAATGTGATGAAGTAATGAGACTGTCCCAATGAAAGCTTGCTAAGTTTTAGAGAAGTTTTTTGGACAGCAAAGAAATGTTTCTGGATAAATTTTTCATTACAGTATTTTCCTCTGGGTCCTTAGGTCTCGTAGTTTGGAAACTTGTTATTGAAGCTATAAATGCCTTTTCTTTCACTGTAGGTTCCTAGAAAAAGTTCAGTATAACAAATAAGAACTATTCAATTTCCTGGTTGACAATGCAGAGTGTATATTAAATAACTGTAAAATACTTGAAAGTTGAGCAAATAAGAAAAGCGTATTAATAGATGAGGGGTTTTGAGGGAGGACTGTTTTGTTTTTTGTTTACTTGTTTGCCTTTTGGTTTGTTTGTTTCTTGTTGGTATTTTTAAGGAAAACTTGGGACAAGCTAAAATGCAATGATTTTGCTTCCAGGCTAGAAAAGAAATTGTCAAGATTCATACTCGTGACTGGACCCCTCAGCCACCGGACATGTTGCTTGATGAACTAGCTGAGAAATGCATTGGTAAGACTGAAACAGAAACGGATTCTTGCTTGTGACCAAGTTGTAAAGAACCTTAGCTTGTACCAGGCAGTACCCATGCTCTTGTGCCTTGCTGCACAAGTAGTCAACGAGGCAGCTGGCACACCTTCATAGCAATCTGAGTGAGATGCTTTCATCTATTTACTCTTTGTTGTCGTTCCTTTTGTTGTCTAAGAACGTTAAATGGTTCTGGGGCATCTTCCTCAAGAGTATAGTTTTTGATGAGGAGTCTGCTTCAGCTGCATAAGCGCAGGATATCAGGCAGTGAGCAACATGAAACTTCCCTGCAGAGCGGTAGCACTTTGAATTCCCTGTTAAGCTGTTTGGTTTTGGCATTACAAATTCTTTAAATGTTGCATGTTGTAAACCTGGGCCTTGACTGATGTAACGTTTGATTTTTGTTTGTTAGGATACTGTGGTGCAGATATCAAATCTTTATGTACTGAAGCTGCGCTGTGCTCTCTACGCCGATGCTATCCTCAGATTTATGCAAGTAGGGAGAAGTTGCTACTAGACGTTAATTCTATTAAAATAAAAGCAAAGGACTTTTTCATGGCTATGAAGAAGATTGTTCCAGCTTCAAACAGGATCGAGACTTCGCCCGTACAAGCACTCTCTCCCATTTTCAAGCCACTTTTTCAAAGATCAGTAGAGAATATTTTACAAGTTGTGCAGAAGATCTTCCCGCATGCACAGCTTGCACTAAAGGAGGACCGACAGCAAGGTATAACCACAGCATCCACTTCTTTATAATTCTGCTAAAGCAAAAACTTGTGGTTTGTGCAATCAACTTAAACCTTTCAGACATAATGGTGGTAGAATTTTATTATTTGCATGTGCGTGTCTTGTTTTTGGGCAAGTCTGGAATATAACGCATAGGTTTTATTGTGGATTCGAAACTGGAAGCTCTGAATGATCAATACACAGTAAAGGACGATGCGTTCTCTACTGAAGCATCTTGCTTCTGACGGCAGCTAAGATAATTAGCACTTGTAGAGGTTGACTTGAGGTTTGAAGTATAAGGCACCTATTTTTCTTTAAAAAGTCAAAACTCAGATCTTTGGAGGGGAAGCATTTCTAGGTCAATGTTTCTAATTCCTTTCTGAAGAATGTCAGGACCAGGATACAAGTATAACTGGTCTAAGCTAAATATTGTTTTAGCTATCATCATTTTTAACCAGTCTCCTAATTTAAACGTTTGTGGATCGTACTATACACGTGCACGTGAGATCAATTAGCATTGATACTTACTAGATGAATGGAATTCTGTGGCCATCACATCCTTTATCCCTGTGCTTTCATTGTGGGAACCTCCTCCAGAAAGAAATGGTCTTGTTTGTTTCTTTTTTAGCTATTAAGCAACTGCAGAAAGTGTTTATAATCTCCTTTATTCTAAGGGGGAGAAAAAAATCACCAAGAGTAGCGTACCTTATATGTACACATCAGTGGGACTTAGTAGAGCTTTGTAGTACCTTGTGCCATCTCCTTAGATCTGTGATGGGCTGAACTCTAGGAAATAGCTTTCAGTGTGTGCTCTCAAATGAAGAAAGGGTTTTGGCACTGATTTAGAAGCTGTATTAATGGAAGAGAAAGAGACAAAGGCTATTCAGGAAAGTTAACAAACCTGTTTTGCCTTTCAGAGCATTTCAATCGTGTTTTACAAGATGATATGTTTGACAGTGATGACGATGCATGCTTGGTTTCTGGAGATGAATTAAAAGATGGAATGCCTGACGGACCAGAGAAAAAACGCCTCTGTTTCAGCAGGTAAAGAAAGATAGATCCCTGTTATGTTTAAATTCTCAGGTCTGCTGAGTCTTTGTAAACAGTTCCAGCTGTTAAAAGTGCGAGGGGTGGTAGACGAAGGGGCAACATCAAGTTTGTGTGTTGAAGGGGTGCTTGGTATTCACAAGAAGAAAGGGTGGAGGGACTAAAGTTGTAATGAAGTTGCTCTGAATGACCAAATTGAAAAGCCCAGGCTTCTCTTCGTAAGCCAAAGTGATCCGTAGACTACCAGAACACGTTGACTTAATCCATGGCATTCTTTGAAAGACTCAAGACCACATAAATGTGCTGTTTGTCCTTTTAGCTAAAAATACCCCAACTTTGTGGGTTTGTGTTGCCACCTTTTGCCCTTCTGTTTTCCAGGATTGTTAAACCAGTAGTGAATTATGTAGCAGAAAGAAAACTGAGAAATGGCTTGTTAAAACACCTTGAGAAAAAAATGAATGGTGTCTTTATTTGTTAAGCCACCAAGTTGTGTTAATCTTGTGATATTTTAGTATGGAAGTCATGCAAGCCCACAGTTGGAAAGTTAGATCATGTTGTCACAGCTGGATCAGTTATTTTTCTCCGTTTCTATTGCTGTGCTGTCCAGAAGATTTTCTGTGCTTTAGAGCAAGGCTAAGTCTCTAGCATCTTTGATTTAAGCCAGCAGAGGTACAGCCTGATTGTAGTGGGGAAACAAATGCTCCTCACCAATTTATTTCCTAGTAGTAAAGCAAGATTGCAGGGATATTAATTTGCAGTCTTGGTTTAGTTAAGAATAGGAAACACAAGGGAAGAAGATGAAACAAAGAGAAGAAGGTGAAACAATTGGAATGACTGAATAACTTAACTGGAAATCTTACATGTATTTAATGTACCGCTGCCATTTGGATTATTTGGGGAGGGAAAAGAAAGTCTATAGGAAAATTACTTGGAACATCTGTGTGTCTATTCAGCACCTCATTTATAAGCTTGTTTTCTTAACTCTTGTTCTAGGAGTGCTTTCTGCGAACCAACATCATGCCAGCCCCGTCTGCTAATAGTAGGAAAAGAAGGGTATGGCCAGGTTTCTTATGTGGCACCCGCGGTGTTGCACGCTTTGGAGAAGTTTCCCGTTCACACCCTGGACCTTTCTGTTCTGCTTACAAACGTTGCACCGCCAGAAGAAATCTGCGGACAGGTACCTTTTTTCTTTTTCTTCTCATCGGATTCACTGACTGTATGTAAAGGATCAATCGAGTTGCAAGTAAGGTGAGCAAAATTAATTGGTAATGGAGGTGGCCTTGTTTTAATGTGCTGGGATGTTTGCTTCTGTCTGAAAATGCCCTTTTCTTTTAGACAGCACCACAAACAATCTGGATGTTGTACATGTCGACATTTTCCATACCCAATTTTACAGTGAGGCTGTTGCTAGCAGCTCAGGAAGCTGGGCGGTGTTGCTAATAAACATCTCTTTGTGGAAAGAAATGCTGTTCATGTCACTGGGATCCAGAAAGTAGTTCTCATTGCCTCCTAAGACTGTGTGCTCCCAGTAGATGGCTCTGTATCAGACTGCATGTCGGCTACTTTTTGTAGGCTTCTTCTAAATTATATTAG
The DNA here is from genome assembly GCF_964211825.1 of Aythya ferina. Taxonomy (NCBI): domain Eukaryota; kingdom Metazoa; phylum Chordata; class Aves; order Anseriformes; family Anatidae; genus Aythya; species Aythya ferina. Next base: position 379,254 of record NW_028181415.1, read on the forward strand.
TAAGGCAACCAAGGTTTGGGGCTTCTGTTTATTTTGTTTTCGCACGGACATACACAACTTGGGCTGTTGCAGTATGTGCAATAAAAGCATTAACATTCAGAAAACACTTCATTTGCACGGTGATGTGGTTTTAACTAGAAAAAATGACCAGATTTGGTGTTTTTACTTTTAGGCAGGAAATCCATTTTCTTGTTTAGCATCACTACCTTAAAATATTTTTACCTTTAGTGGAAATGTTTGAGAGCCATACAAGTAAGGACAGACATGTTACACGACTGAATACTGATGTGTCCCATAAGAGGGACTTTTCCTTTCTTTGAATGCGATGATTGTGGCTGTGGCCATATAGCTACGGTGTCTAGCCACTGCCTGAATATATCCTTCCCATCTTCTGACTAGAGTTGTCCGAATACTGATAATCTGAAAGGGTGCACAGAGAAATTCCTTATGTGAAAGGATGCTTGCCACTCTGTTCACGCAGTTTCATTTCATGGGGCAGTCAGATGGCTATGTAGCTATGTATTAAGAGGTTCTTGTACGTGTTTTAGTTTTCTTACGCAAGCTTTCCTTTTCACTAGCTGATCCGAAATGCTCAGAAGACAGCACCAAGCACAATTTATGTCCCAGATATCCATTTATGGTGGGACAACGCTGGACCTGCCTTGAAACTTACTTTTCTAACTCTACTACGTAACATTCCAGCATTTTTGCCAGTTTTGCTGCTTGCTCCGTCTGATGTACGTCACTCAGATCTCCCAGAAGAGGTATTTGTCAATACTTTCCTTACTATTTCTTCAGTGTCTTGTAATTTATGAATGCTTTCAGCATCAAAATGCTGTGCTTTCTTAAATGCATGCTGTTATTACTCAGGCACCCTAACAAATCACTTAAAATTTGCTTAGAGAAAAAGAATACTGTGAAAGCATCTGCTTAAGTTTTTTTCTGAGTCAAGCAAGTGACTTTCACCCCTTTCTCACGCATGCAAATAATAAATTAATACAATAATTCTGGTGGCTACAAAGTGGTTCAGTCAAGAATATGAAGTGCTTGAAATGACAAGAGGATGTTTTTACTGAAGAGATTTCTTCTGACTGTCTGCCATTCCATGCTATGTTGGGTAAACTGCTAATAATGCAATTTAGTAGAGAATTGAAACACTTTGATTAAAAAATAAATAAATAAATCAGTTTCTTTCTTCATAGAGGCCAAAGCTTTCCAAGCTGGAAAGCTGAGTTCCAATTTCTGCTAAAGTAACTTTGGAATCGAATTCTAGTTGTAATCCTAAATAAACTGTAGTAGAAGTAGGTGCAGAACTTCATTGACTTCTGAGAGTTTACATTAAGGGAAGGTGCCCAAAACAGGACCAAGCTGTTCTCATTCTGATGATTTGGTCTCAGTCACTGGGGGAAGAGAACGGGTCTAACCTAGACGTGTTTATTATCAACTGCTTTGAAAGTGCTTGAGTTCCCACAGAAGTTTTTGTACAGGCTGTAAATTCCTTCTAAAAGAAGTAGTGAAATTCCTCACCTACCTTTTATTACTAGAACTTGAAAATGGAGGAAGACGTAGAGGTACTAGCTACTTCAGACACCTTTTGGTAGAGAAATAAAAACTCAGCAAAAAGCCCTCACTTGTCTGCTGAAGCCTTTCTCTTCCCTCGATAGCCATAAAGGGTCTAAGTAAAGGCTGCAGCAAGGCAAGTAAATACAAAGGAGGCGCTGTTGGATGTGGTGAAAGCCATTACTTTACCAGTGTAGCGTACAATCCCTTCAGCGAGCTTTAATTCTACAGGTGATTCTTAAAGGTGATATTTGAATTTGCCGTGCCAGCCTGTGAAAATGTAGCGTTTTAAGGCCAGGATGATAACTTTTTTCAGTTTGTGTTCTTCAGGTTATTCTTAATTTGAAAAGGTACTCGTCTTTTTGGAATAGAAGATGAATTTTTGTGGCCTTAAATCTGAAATGTCTCTCCTCCTTCTGCTTTAGATGCAAAAATTATTTAATACGGAATTTGGAGAAGTGTGCAATATTGAGTTGCCTGGTAGGGCAGAGAGAGCAGCCTTTTTTTGAGGACCTAATTCTAAATGAAGTGGCTAAGCCTCCCGTAAAGAAAAGAGGTGAGGAGGATATGAGAAGTACATCTAAAACTTTCCTATCGAAGTTACTAGCTCTTTGGGCTTTGCTTTGGTGGTCATTTTCTGTCAGTAATTTGTCATATGCTTGTATCTGAGTACTGTAAATTGGCTAATGTTTCCTGATGAATTGAAGTTGATCGGACACTGGAAGTTGTGCCTGTAGCACCACCAGCTGAGCCTCAGAAGCCACAAGAGGAAGAAGTAGGGATGCTGGAGGAGGAAGAGGAGGATACCTTGCGTGACCTTAGAATTTTCTTGAGGGACGTTACTCACAGACTTGCCACTGACAGACGTTTCAGGGAATTTGCGAAGCCCGTTGACCCACAGAAGGTAAAGTAGTGCTGATCTGTGTGTGTCTGTAACTTCTCAGTGTTTGTACTTCTCAGCGTTTTGGGGAAGGTTCAACTTTGTTTTTAGGGCTGCACTGTTAGGATTTTGCAAGAAGCAGAGGCAGTGCTTTTACTTCTGCTGACTCTCAAATGTCTCTTATGGGATTATTCGCTGAAAGCCCTGGTTTCATTCTAAAAAGCCAGTCCAAATGCCAACACAGTTTGCTCGTGAAAAAGCTTTGATATGTAGGCGTGTCACAGCACTGAGAAGCACAGAGATCTTTCCTTATAATTACAAACAGTATTTACAGGAGTACTTGAGTGAAGTCTGAAGCCCTTTCTTGGACTGTCAGTTCCTGTGGGAACAGGAATAGGAGCAGCAGTTTGTAAAAATAAGTTTTGAGATCCTGTTCTCTGTTTCATCTGGAACTCCTCAATAGGAATCAACCATAAGTGCAGTGTGTTTTCTTTTTCCTCCAATTGGCTGCTTAGATGCCTTTTTCTCCTTAATTTATGAGATAAGCCTAAACTAGGGGCGTATATTTCAAAGACAGATGTAACTTGAATATACCTGCGGATCAGCAAAGTCGTCTTCATGTGGGCCTCCACTGGCTTTTCTTCCCCTTTTCTCCTAGGTTCTTGAGCTGTGAAAAATCTAGACAGATACATATGTCCTCATCTGAACTGGTCATTAGTCTCCTCTTCTGGTCTGAGGGAAGAAATGAGCACCTCAGGGCCCAGTTATCTCATTCTAAAGTAGATGCCTGCAATAGGTACTTCACAGGTGCAATTCATGCACCTTTTCCTCAATGTCAACAACAAAGAGAATGCCGGATGGCTTGCTCAGCTTTCACTGTTGTGATTTTCTGAAGCAAAGTGAAATGAATCTCCCACCCTCAGTGTTTCTTCTCTACCATGCATGTGCTTCTGACCTCCCTACTTCTTGTTGTCCTCTCGTGGCCGCGCTAATGAAAAATGAAAGAGCCCTTCCATTTTTGAGAAGCAAACTGGTTAATTTCAGCATCTTCTGATGCATCGCAAATGTTCAGAGTTTTTAGGAAGTTGTTTATTTAAAGTCTTCAGAATAATTTTGGTAGACAGTGTGCAAGGTTAAGAAAACCTCTGAATGCTTGTATTTGATCTGCAGGTACCTGACTATGCCACAAGGATTAAAGAGCCGATGGATCTTTCAACAGTTCTGACTCAAATTGACTCGCGCCAGTACCTCGCTGCCGGAGACTAGCTGAAGGACATCGATCTAATCTGTAACAATGCCTTAGAGTACTACCCGGATCAAAGATCTACAGGTGAGGATGTGCTTTTTAGCCCTAGTTTAAAAAATCTGTCGAACGTATAGATGGATAAGTGCTGTGTGCGGACAATAGACTTCGGATGGATTAGATGATTTTGGACGTCCACAGAGAACATCTCTTACCACAGTGTAAATATTTTATCATTTTGCTACTTGGGCATGGAATTGTGATATAAGTGTTCCCAAGGAACTAGTGCTTTTGTTTTAATTAACTTCGATGTTGTTATGCTGAAAATATTCACTGAGAGAACCTTTCGGAACCAACCTATGAAGAAAGCAATTTTTTTCTGTGATCAAAACAGTTTCATTGGTTGGTAGACAACATTCAGTTAAAGTGTGTAAAATTTCAGATCGTCACAGCGCCTATGTTTTGGAAGGCATTGCATATTCAATGGTGAGGAACGAAATGGATACAGAGTTTAGACGACTTTGTGAACAAATTAAAGAATCTCGTGAGAAAAGAGGTACGTGCTTTAACGCTAAGGATTTGAAGACTTGTCTCTGCATTTGTAACTGAAAATGCACGACGAAGATCTTTGGTATCTATTCTTTCTTGCAAGGTCGCACCTCTGCAGCGTGTGCTCCATGCGACAACTCCAAGTCACCACAGCAGAACCCTGCTACTGAAGACGAGAAACCAGATGAAGAGAGTAATGAAAATGAGGAGATGCCAGCAGCACCTGTAGATGCCAGTACACCCATTTCTAATGGCAAGTTGCATTTTATTCAGCTGCTCTTGTCGTTCATACCTTCTCTGTTCTTGAGGCGCAACAGGTGTCTCTGATGCCTGGCTCTTTATGGCAGAGGTAGTTTGTTTTCAAATTGACTTCCAAATGGGAGAGAGAAATCCAGAGGTCATTCATTCAATATAGTGATGAATTAAAGTTCGAAGAAAGTTGGTTCATTTGATGTACTCTTACTGGAACTTCATTTTGTAAACAGAACGACCCCCCACTCAAGGATATGACAGCTTCCCTCCCGTACTAAAAATGACAGTGCTCACCCTTGTAGGAGCAGCAATGTGAAGAAGGTCAAGGGCAGTAAGAAGGGTTCGAAGCTTTGATATAACAAGCCTTTCACTTTTTTTGACAGAGCTCCTAATAAGCATCTTTAGCAAGGTCTGGAGATGGGAGAAAAACTCAAACTAGATTTTAATTCTAGGATGTATAATGTCAAGCTTGACTGTTCCTCTGAACAGTCAATTGAATTTAATTTTTTTTAATTTAAATTAATTAGTTTAGTTTTTTTAATTTAAATTCAACTGAATTTAAAGTTTTGAATTTAAATTCCAATTGAATTTATTGAAAAAAATTCCAATTGAATTTAAAGGTTTTTTTGTTGTTGTTGTTTTTCACGAAACACTAATTTTATGTGAAAGGTTTTGCTGCAATATCTTTTTGCCAAGGATATTAAGCTTAAGTTATCCACAAGAAAACGGTGGGGAAAGGGAAGCTTTAGTTTTGAAAGCTTTTTTTTTTTTTTTTTTTTTTTTTTCTCTCCCGGTTTTTCTTGAGCACAGCAGCGTTTCAGTGTCTGCCTGCAATTAGTTGCCCCACTACCAAGTCAGGAGGGTCAATTAAACTTGCGTGAGGCAGAATTTCTTTATCTGAATCTACGTGGTTCACATAAATATATTCTTGTTTCCTTCTTTCCCTAGGATTATTCTTCTCCCAGTATTGAATGTTTCAACGGACACCGTTGAAGATCAATGAGCAAAAGCATCCTGCGGTGTTCAGTCTCCAGCTTTGAAGAAAGTATGGCGATACTGAGGGGAAATGTCAAGAGAAGATGCTTTTCAAGGTACTGTATTTCTATATGTTCAATCTCTGTTCGATTTGTAGATTGAAAAGCAAGAGAGAAAGCATGTGCAGTGAGTTGTGGCCTGATAAACCTCCGGCTAAAATCAGCAGAGGCCTATGAGCATGCTGATGGCGTACCAGTACCTTAAAACTAGCATCCCTCTTCTCAGTGAAAGTCTTCCGCTTTTCTAAAAAAAACTGTTTTTTTCCCCAACCCCTTTGAGGTGGTGTTGTGGTTTAACCCGGCCGGCAGCTAAACACCACACAGCCCTTCTGCAACCCTCCCACCTCCCTCTCTGGGATGGGGGAGAGAAACAGGACAGTGAAGCCCGCGAGTTGAGATAAAGGCAGTTTATTATGACAGGAAAATAATAATGATGATGATGATGATGATAGTACTGCTACTAGTAATGTGTACAAAACAAGTGATGTACAATGCAGTTGCTCACTACCCGCTGACCAGTGCCCAGCGTAACCCCTAGCAGCCCAGCTGCCCCGCCCTATCCATGGTGCAGCGTGTTGCCATAAGGCATAGAATTCTTTGGCCAGTTGGGGTCGGCCATCCTGAGTCTGTCCCCTCGCAGCTGTTGCTGTGCGCCGATTCTGATCGCCAGTAGGACAGTGAGACACCGAAAGGTCCTTGGCTTGTTGTAAGTACTGCTCTGCAGCAATTGAAACATCGGGGTGGTATCAGCAATCTTCTAAACATCCTTTCACACATTCTAAGCCAAAACATAGCAACCTACCCGCTACTAGGAGGAGAACGAACGCTGTCCTAACTGAAACCCGGACATGTATCTTTTCCACTTGGGTGCTATTGCTCATAATTTTGAGAATTCAACATGAGCAAGCTAGGAAATGTGGGTACATACAGAACCGCGTGTATATGGCACGCAACAGACTTGGGATGTGGATCCTGCGTGAGGCCTACAGGCTTCTCTTTGTATACCATGGAGCACTGGCTTGTAAACATGGTGAAATTTCCCATCCTTGATGGGTCTAATACAACAAGTCTTTTCTCCCTTCTCTGCCCTGTCCTCTTTCTTAATGTAGGCAGTTGAGAAAGCCAAAATTGGAACGAAAAAAAGAATATAGCACAGGTAAGTGGCTGTAAGTCCCCAGGATACCTATTTGCGCAGGTTACTGAAGAGGATGGCACTTGGTCACTCCATGGCTTTCATTTGGCCCCAAAGCCTTCTGTAGTCAGCTGAATTCACTCCTCAGTGACTTTTCTGTGAAGAGAGGTAGGTGCAAATAGGAGATTTTATGAATTCCTTGGGGAGGGAGCAGTGTGAATTGCAGCTTGGTAGGCACAAAGCAAACTGTTCTAATTGTGCAAAGTAAATCGATACTTGATAAGTTCAAACTTAGTTTTATAGCTGGCAAGCACAAAAGTAAACCTTAGCTGTGATCCTAGCAGCACAGTGGTGTAGCTCTTCCCTTCCCCTTGTCCTCTTGGCTCTTTTAATGACAGTGCAAGCAACCAACCTGTGCCAAAGGGTGCTGTATGGCAAACAATGGGCAGGCTTTTTTCTAAAAAGCACGAGTTTGAGTTATGTGGTGTTTGGGTGTTTCTCTTGAAACGGTTCTTCCCTCCTTGAGCTGTTAGATCCTAATGCAGGAAATGGAAGTGCTGCATGCATAAACAGAGTAATCAAACATACACCTCTTAGGAAGAGGCTTGCAATGTCCTAGTGTTTGTTTTGAGCACTGTTAGATACAGTTTGACATGAATGGAGTGAAAACACCTTAGAGAAAGGTGTTGATTGTTCTCACTTTTCCAAGACAGAAATAAGTGGAGTAGATTTCCCTCCTGCATGGAACAAAAGTTGCATGTTTGTTTTTGTCTGGCTAGCTTTCAGTCTCTTTAAAAATTTCCCTACAGGTCCCAGTTTGAAGTAGACAGTTTAAACGTGCAGAGCGATAAAGAAGTGGAATGCAGTGGTTGTGACACCAACTTCTGACCTGAAATGTAAAGAAAACTCAATCCACTTCAGGGTGCCTTTTTTGTTTGTCTGTTTCCATTTTACAAGAGCAACGGTGAAATAAGGAGAATCCCATCTTCACTGTTTCAAAAGACTTTGTTTCTGCGTTTCAGTCACCAGAACATTGAGGAGTAGAGCTGGTGCAAAAACTGTGAGACGAGTCCATGGAGAAAACAGGGACTTGGAGCTGCGCCGCAGCTGTAGAGTCGGACACAGTCGGTACTCGACTACTAACTCGTCCATTCTATTTGACAAACTTATGACAAAGTAAGTCATCTTTTCTTGCAGACCTCTTAGAATGATCTTTCTTTGCAAGCCTTTGCACTATGGCATGATGTTGGCCTCGACTTGCTCTTTATTTTGACAGCAAAGAGGTATGGCTGCTCCTGGCATTTCCTTCCTGTTTACAGGGAGACACCGTTACCTGGCTACATAAACAGATTTTCTTGAAGGTGATATTTCAGCATATAAGAATTGATTTAAAAAACAACCAACAACAGCAACAACAACAAAAGTGCTTCATGGCTTGCTAGTTTTGTAATCTCACATTTCTCCAGGAATACTTGATTTGCTGCATTTCACCATTACACTCGTCAGCGCCGCTGATTCTGGTTTATCACTATTTGCATTGCAAATCTCCTTGTCCAAAGCTTAAACTGATGTATGCACTTCTTGAAAACAAAACCTGAAGTTGCAGAGCAGAAGACTCAAGTCATTATGTTAGCAGCTGTGTAACCATACTGCTTTCCAAGCATAAGATGTCCAGCTTATTTTGTTTCTATGAAGAGTTTAAATGGCTCCCGTTAAGCAAAGATGTCCCCACACTGATACTTACTATTAAGCAAGGATTCCACCTCCTTTGGCTGAGGTCTGCTCCCTTACTCACATTGGAACATTCATCCAAGTAGCCTGCAATTCCACACTGTCGGGGGAAAGTCCATAGAATAGCAAAGGTTCCTCCAGTCTCTTCCTCAGCCTTTTTTTGAAGCATGCAATAAAGCAAAACATTCACAGGCTGCCCTTCCATGCAAAACAAGGCAAATTAGTAAGACAGGAGCCACAAAACTGATTGTCCTTTAAAGTTAAAATGAGATTTGAAATAGATCGAGTTAGCAAGTGTTGTAAGTCTGTAGCTAAGTCTGGTTTTGCCAATGCAGCACAATTCCCTATCACGTAGCCAGAGCTGCTTCTGTAGCTCCAAGAAGCAAAACTGCTTTGACAAAATACTGTGTCATCAAAGCATTCGTTGGCTCAGTAGGCACGGCTCAGGTTCAAGAAGTTTGTGAAAAAATGAGTACTAACAGAAGCAGCAGGGTCCAAAGAAACACTTTATGTCCCCACTGCGAAATGAGGGGCTTTACCTTGAGTGTTATGCACACTGTCAATAGAAAAGCACTGTAACAGAATCTGCCACGGCAGTTTGCATGTTACTGAAAGACCATCAGAGTGGGACTGCAGCAAGATCATTGCGAAGTTACAAAAAAACCATGTGGGGGTGGGAGTTTAGTTGCGTTCGATAACACAATCTTAGATAAAGATTTTGGTCTTAACGTAAAAGTAAGGATGTCTACTGATCTCTTCAACTCCAACAACTGAAGCCCAAGTCTGAAAAATCGCCTTTAAGAATGCAAAGAAAATATTTAACTCTTCTGTATGTTCATACTTTGCTATCAAGCAAAGGAATGAATGCTGATGCCTTAACTATGTAGGGCTGTAGCTTACAGAGAGACTACACCTTCCTGTTTTTTTCCCTTTAAAAACGTTAAATGCGCGTGAAATTATTTGGGGGTGTTTTCATATGCAAAGCCTAATGCAGTGCATGCAAGCCCTGTCATCTTCTTCGTCTAGTAGTGTCGCGTTAAGGGGTGTAGCCGATTGACCGTCATGGGTCCCGTCGGATTCAGGGTGCTGAACTATCACGGTCACGGATTCACCAACAACGCAGTACGGCCTCGCTCTAGTCGCATTCAAGGAGAACTCTCACAGCTAGGAAGAATGCAATTAAGTGCAATTTCTTACGGCGACAGGTACACAGGTTCTTTGGATTGTCAGTGATAAATTCACTGTCTGCAAAAGCAAGCTAGCATGCATGAAATGCAGAGGTACACAGCCTAGGTATTAAGACATTAAAAAGCATCAAAACTCTAGAGATTTCTAAGATTCCACAGAGACGCCTGGTATAAGCAAGCGTTCAGATCTTACCCCACGGCGTCCCAATGGAGTGGGGGTGGGGGAGTGAGAGGCTCAGCCTGTCGAGTGATGTCAGAAGGAATCCTTCCTGATAGTATCTTCCCTAACATCCCCTTTCTCTTAAAGCAATTGATATTATTTTCTATCTTTAAGGTGGAGCTTGAGTGACTCTAGTCATGCATATCTTGGTTGTGCTTGGTAGAAATGATCTCACTTGCGTTTAAAGGTACAGGCTGTGAGAAATTCCGAGGGCGTGCTCAGTGAGGGGTGGTTGCACCTTGGAGGCGGGTAGCTTTTGGGATGGAGGTGTGCTTATGATGCCTAGTCGCTTAAGGCGATTACTCCACAAGTAGTAACTTAGTGTTGATTTAACTCCAGCATATCTAAAACATAAGAAGGATGTTAGTATGGAAGAAGCCGATGAAACCAGTCCTTAAATCTTACTACTTATTGTGCGTGAGCAGACTGGCGTGAGTTTTAGCTATACTGGCAAATATCAAACCACACCTGTGTCGTCCCAAAGCTGGGAAAAAAAAAAAAACAAAAACAAAAACAAAACCAAGGAAATGTTGAAGCAAATAGGGAGGCCTGTAGCTTGTGCAGTCTTTTAGCTGAGAAAATAAAGAAGGAGAGAGACAGGTAGCCTTGAGCTAGCAGAAGCAAGGAAGAGAAGGGCTAAAAGGGAAAAAACAGGAAGGAGAACACCAGCTCCAGACTGACCTATAGTAACCTTTTTCTCATTAAGGGTCATTAGCACATTAAAAATCACACCTGTCAAAATGCTAATCTATGCTAATGTGGGATTCGGTGTGTGTCCCCCCTCTCCTGTTCCCCCTCCCCCCCGGTATTCCTCTGTAATGCACAAGCTCAATGGAGATAAGTTAGGTGAGCTGTAATAACCAATCCAAAGGAGCCAAAGAGAGAGTTTTCACAAGTTTCCTGTGTATAAATGACGGTGATTCGAGTCAGAGGTGTGCTTGCTTTGCGAAAGATGGCCAAGTACCTGACTCTGCAGAGTTCTATAAGTAATTATATAATTAAAAGACCTTCGTGTGCATTCCGACTCTGGGTGCTTATTGGCGCGGTGCACTCTGCACGAACCTGCAGACAACATCTGTACTCAGTGTCATGCCTACAGACAACCCTTTACTGTTGGGACCTGCATATTTTTCTGTGCATTCAACACAACCCCTTTGGCACAACTAGTTAACCACGTAGCTGCCAGTCCACCACTCAGTTGCACTTGTGAAGAGGAAAAGCTATTTCCGTCTACTGGAGGAGCACATCCTCTAAATGCAAGCTTCACTCAGCTGGTCATTTACTGCAGGACAAGATTTGAAAAGTGTTGTTGAGTTCTGGGTTTCCTGCTTACAGGAAAAATTAAGTGCTAGATCGCCCTCTACTCCGCTTTGTCTGCTGCATTTAATGGAGATTAAACTGATTTCGTTTGCTCCTCCGTTTATGGACAATGAGCTGAAGGAACAGGTACAGCACATTAGCCTGGAATGCCTTCCCTCCCAACCAAAGTAAACTGGAGCTGTAACTAACACAAGCAGAAGCAAGGCTTCTGTGTTTTCAGCTGAATAAAGTTCCAACAAAATCATCCTCTGGGATTTGAAGCTTACTTCACATGACATGCCAACGACTCTTTTCCCTCCATTGTAAAGCGGATCCCTGCTGTTAGTTGCTCTAGAAGCAAAGGAATCATCGGTTTGGTTACCAAATAGCCGCTTCTGCAAACGAGAAGTGTTGTGCTCTCTCTTCCCTTTGAATGACTCCACACTTCTCATCAGCTACTGGATTGCTGACCTAGAATCAGAGAACATCCCAAGGTGGAAAGGACTCCCAATAATCACCAAGTCCAACTCGTGGCTCCACACAGGACCACCCCAAAGTGAGACCCGATGTCTGAGAGCATTGTTCAACACTTGTTGACCTCCGTCAGGCTCGGTGCCATGAGCAGTGCCCTGGGCAGCTGTCTCAGTAGCCAGCCACCCCCTCAGCGCAGCACCTGAGGCGCACGGGGCTCGGCGGGGCGGCCCGGGAGGGGAGGACGGCGGGGCGAAGTGGCAGCTCCCTCAGAGCCGTCTCCCCGCCGCCTCGGCCGCATGTCGTGGCTTTTTCGTGTCGGGGCTTTTTCATGTCGTGCCCTCGGTCTCTCGCCGTGGGTGAGATGCTGCTCCCCAGCGCGGACCCCTTGCGCGCGGGGCGGCGGGAGGGAAACCCCAACCCCAAAGCCCTCCCGGCAGGGAGAGCTCGGGGTGAGGGCCGATCCGGCACCGACAGTAAACACACGCCGGAGGAAACGCTCTGGTTTTAGCCATGAGCAGCGCGGCCAGGTTCAAAAGGCGTCACGCTGGAGCTCCGAGTTCGGCGACGTTCCGAGGCCGTTGTGGCGGTTGTGGAGACGGCCCCGGCTGAGGTGGCTGCTGCTGTCGCTGCTGTCCCCTCTGTCCCTGCTGTTGCCGCTGTTGCCGCTGTTCCCGGACCTTGGAGACCCCCGGCGGCTCCCTGTGCCAGGCCCTGTGGCCCCGGGGAGCTGCCCGCCGCCTCGTCGGCCAGCCCGGCAGCAATCCTGCCAGCACAGAATAGCCCACTGCGTTTCAGGGTAAAGTGACGATTAATTTCTATTTCCTGGCCTGGGTGCTGCTTTCTTCTTTAAGGAAGCTTCAAGGTTAAAGGTTCAACTCAGTTATGTCAGGGTTCAACTCCGTTTCGTGAAGGGGCTCTTGTACGAAAGCTTAAGCTGGGATTGACTCTCTGCTAAGCGGAGGCCAAACGTGGACCTACTGAGAAGCAGGTCCTAAGTGATAACATTTTCTAAAGAGACTGCTAAACACATCTGAAGAGTGCTGCTGCAGAACTCTGAATGGGGGGATAGCAACTGTCTTAAGTGATCTGGAATCTTGAATTTACTTTTCAATGGACAAGAGGTGTGTCTCTCAAGGCAAACAAAGAGAGGAGTAACACCCTCTCTTGTCACTCATGTCAACATAAATTTATGCTCAGAGCGTAGGTGTAGGAACAGCATCGGTATGTATATGGAACATCGGGAGAGGAAGCTCTATCGGTATTTACAGTTTTTCTACTATCTTGCCAGAGAGACGTCATCTCCAAATGAGAAATGGATGTATTTTGAAACAGTGGTGGTGGATCGGATTTCTTCTTTCTAGTGTTAATATTTGCTCTTGAATCGTACTTAATAGCTGGTAACACCTCAACCAGTTGTCAAAAATAAACTTAAAAATGTGTAAGGCTTATCTCATTGGTCAGTATAAAGATCAAGGTCTTTGCTTCGCTTCGCATCGCTTCACTTTGCTTCCCTTCCCTTCCCTTCCCTTTTTTTCTTTTTTTCTTTTTTTTTTTGTTTTTGTTTTTTTTTGTTTTTGTTTTTTTTTTCTTTTTTCTTTTTTTCTTTTTTCTTTTTTTCTTTTTTTCTTTTTTTCTTTTTTTCTTTTTTTTCTTTTTTTCTTCTTCCCTTCCCTTCCCTTCCCTTCCCTTCCCTTCCCTTCCCTTCCCTTCCCTTCCCTTCCCTTCCCTTCCCTTCCCTTCCCTTCCCTTCCCTTCCCTTCCCTTCCCTTCCCTTCCCTTCCCTTCCCTTCCCTTCCCTTCCCTTCCCTTCCCTTCCCTTCCCTTCCCTTCCCTTCCCTTCCCTTCCCTTCCCTTCCCTTCCCTTCCCTTCCCTTCCCTTCCCTTCCCTTCCCTTCCCTTCCCTTCCCTTCCCTTTTTTCTTTTTTCCTTTCCTTTCCTTTCCTTTCCTTTCCTTTCCTTTCCTTTCCTTTCCTTTCCTTTCCTTTCCTTTCCTTTCCTTTCCTTTCCTTTCCTTTCCTTTCCTTTCCTTTCCTTTCCTTTCCTTTCCTTTCGTTCCCTTTCCCCCCAGTATTGTTTTTCTGTTCTCCTTCTCACTGCAGTCTTGATTTTGTTTCTTGTCCCTTAAGTATGTTTCCAATGTGTTGCTGAAACATTTTCCCTTTCAATCCTAAAAAAGGAGCTGTCACTGGTGAAGATCGGAGCTTATCCCTGAGCCCAGGAGCTGTCACCTTAGTCTTCCAATCGGACAAGGACGACTTCATTTCTCATGTAAATGCATTTGTCAGGTTTGCGTATTGTTTTTTCAGGAATGGAAAGTGTGTATAGAATGGATTTAAAATCAATTTTAAATGTAAAACGTCAAGGCAAAAAAGTTCTAATTACAACCTCTGCACACAATTTGCCAGCTGTGGGACTAGGAGTTTTCTTATTTACTGTGTTTTGTTTAACGTGTCTGAAGTTTAATGGACAGCAATCAAGGCGTGCTAGAAATCTGAAAGCACTTTATGCTTTGTTCTCTCCGTCATTTTGGTATAACAAACTAGCTTATGTTTTAAACCCTCCATGAGGGTAGTGGTTTCCCTAAAGGTAACAAGTCCCTGCGTGCTACAGTAAGACAGTAACAAAACATGAAGTATAGAAGTTCATCCTGTCATTATTCAGCTTCTGCCTATGGACACACAACTACGCTTATTTAAAGCGGTATCACCTTGAAACCTAATCAGCATTTTAAAAAGGACTTTGTAGCAGTTATTGGCTTTTGTCCTGGAGGGCTGAGGTTTGTTTTGTTTTGTTTTACATTCAGCATTTCCGTTTCTAGCTTACATTCCCCTGTTGTTTTGCATGAGGAAAGCGTGAAACTTTAGAAAGGAGAACGGAAAGAGCTGCTTTTTAGTCTAACTTATCAGTTTTTCGTAGGAGTTTTAAATGTGGTAGGAGTAAAACACCAGAAGTACTGCTGCCAAAGTTATATTCAAACTCGTCTTTCTTGGAGAAGCAGAAGAAGCCCAGGGAGAAATAAATTTGCAAACATGCTCTTCATGCTCTCCTTTCCCAAGATTTCTCTGAGATATAGCCCATCCTCTGTGGGTTTTGAGGTATATGGTTCCCAGGAGTGAAAAGGAGGGCCAAACATCTCTCCTCTTGGATCTCAGCATGCCAGGGCTTTGGTGTACTGCCACTTACGGCTCCGCTTTTTCACCTGGAAAAAGCGACCGCATGATGTAGACTGAGGAGCCCTCACAGATTAACTTGCTATCACCAAGTGACGCCCAGAAAAGGTGTATTTAAAAGCTAGGCTCATTATAGAATCACAACAAACCCCTCATGACTGGTGCAGTAGACAGTGAGGTAGAGGGCGAGCCCTGGAAAGACAGAAGAAAAGTAGCAGTGAGTTCTGGGTACCTTTGTGCAGACGAAACAGAAAAACGCAGGCAGTGAAGTAATAGTGTTCCGTTACTAATGCCAGCAATAGATAATTGCAACAATTATCTATTAGATCATAGGTACTAATTAACAGATAATTGCGCAACTCCGGAAATCAATAAATAACTGATTCCCCTCAGAGAATGTCTTCTACATTTTTATATTAAAAAGACTCCAGAGTTGTAATGGATTAAAATCCTACGGAAGGGAAAGAAATGGCATCAGCCACTAGTTCTGCAGAAGCGAAAAGTAATACTGATAGAGTTTAGATGGAAATTTTCACTTTGTGTGTTTAGTTTGGGGATTCTTTTTAAATCATTCATACCAGCGATTTAGTTCTTAAGGCTGTTTCTTTGAGATTAAGTGACAGGACTTCTGTTACTCTTTTCTTCTTGGAATGCTTCTTGATAGTCTTACGTCAGCCAGAACTTCTGTCTCTGTCGCAGATGTGAACAATGACCGTAGCTAAGAAGCCCAAATCTTCAAAGCCTAAAAAGCCCTCTTCAAGGCGGTCTGGCAAATCCAAGAAACCAAGTCCTAAAATACTGATGTCACGCACCGCCAACTGGGGCCGGATAGTGCCTGCAGAAGATTCAAGCCAAGTCTTTGTGGCCGAAGGACGTGGAGGTGCTATTTACTGTAGATCATCTGAAAAATCAAATCTAAGGCTTTTGCCCCAAGAGATCTAAGTAAGTGTGCGTTCTATCCTGCCTCCATTGTCTTCAAAGCAAAAGTAGAAAATGCAGTTCTTACTTGTTGCACTGCTAGAGAAGGGGACTACTGTGAAGAAAGACTTCAAAAGCGAATCCCCTAAGGCAACTGAAGTGACTGATGTTACAGAAATTAATTTTGATATATTTACAGTCAACAGAGAAATATGGGGAGCTTTTTGTAATGCACAGATTCCTCCATGTCTTTTCTGTTTTGCAGAGAAAAGTGTTTGATTGTTGCTATTCACAGCTTCCATTTTTCACAGGTTTTTTGAAGGATAACATTGCTCAGGAAAAAATCTGGTATCTGTAGGGGTACCGTCATTCCTAGTTCCTCGTTTTTACGTTTTTACCGTATAATTTCAAGTCTAAGTTTGTGGTTTAAGTTATAATAAGGAAAAAAACAGTAGTTGAGTTAATCAGGTTAAAGATTATAGATGGAGAGGAACTTGGCATTAGGTGCTACAAACAGAATGGCAGTTAGCCTTGCCTTAGAAAAATTAAAATGGTTGACTAAAGTTTTTTTTTTTTTTTTTTTTTTTTTTCCCCAAAACATTGTGTTGACCAGCCAATTTGAATTTGTTGGTATTAAAGCTGTCTGCAATAGGTTTTTCTTGTTTGGATTGTAGCTAGCTCCTCTAGGTGCTCCTGCAGAATAGTACTTTTTTAAATACCTTTCTTCGAAACAAACAAACAAGATCTCTTTTTAAATTTAACTTTCTTGCAGTCGTTAATGATGGAATTGCTCCGCCACAGAGCATTCTTTTTCCACCTGAGAAGATTTGTATGGATTGGCAAGAAACACAAAGTGTTGGAGTTGGCCTGTACAATCTTGGCAACACATGTTTTCTTAATGCTACTCTACAGTGTTTGACCTACACACCCCCACTTGCCAATTACATGCTTTCTCTTGAGCACAGCCAGTCATGTGAGTACTTTCTAACAGTATTTTGAATCTGTTGGATAGCTCTGAAGGTGAAAGAACAGCAGTGATTCTGTGAGATAAGCTTATTTGCCTGATTTTACCTGTAGCAGCTGGCTTTGAGCACTGTATTAGCAGTGGGCTCCGAATAGCATATGGAGTGCAATTAATGCACCATGTTTTATTTATTTAGTTATTTGTTTGTTTGTTTGTTTGTTTGTTTATTAAAGGATCATTTATTGCTTCATGGGAATAATGAAGTGCATTGGACAGTAATGCATTTGGTAGTAATTTTAGAGAGTAATACATTTTGCAGCCTGTGGAGTTCACATTCCTGTCAGCCTTTACAACTGCGACTTTGCAGTAGTCTTTTAGATTTCTCATCACAAAATGCATTTGAATACAGGCTTAGTGGATATTTTTCTTCTGTCAAGTTGTGTGAAATGAAATGTTACAAGACTGTTGGGACATTGGCATCTTGGGAGAATAGAATGTAGCAAGGAGAGTGGATATTGTATCTATAGTTTAAATTGTACTTAGATGTTTGTAGTTCTGGATATTTCGCTGGACTGGGATGCTTTGCTCTTTCACTCTTCAGGTCGTGAACAAGATTTTTGCATGATGTGCACGATGGAGACTCACATTAACCAGGCCCTGCGTTGCACTGTTGATGCCATCGAGCCTACGCATGTTATCAGTAATCTCAGTCGTAAGTGGCTTCAGATGTGTTTCTTTTCGATAGCTTGTAATCTTCAAATAATTATTTGATGTGTCTAAGTGGTTTTAACACTCCAATGAAGAGAGATTTTAGAAATACAAGAATGATTTCATTTTTAAATGAGGTCAATACTATCATCTTCTTATTTAGGAATAGGACAACATTTCCGTTTTGGCAGTCAAGAAGACGCACACGAGTTCTTGCGCTATACTGTTGATGCTATGCAGGAAGCGTGCTTGAACGGAAGCACCGAGTAAGCATAAACAAGTTCACTTTCATACATTCTCTAGCACCTTCTAGTCCTTTATTTACTCTCAGAAATGATCTCTAGCACCTTTTAGTGCCTTATTTACTATCAGCAACGCAAGTCTACATCATCCTTGGTTTTCATCAAACTCTTTGAAGAGTTAACTCTGTGCCTTAAATCTTCTGAGGTCTGATTATAATTTATTTCCAGATTGGACAGATCTTCTCAAGCTACCACCATCATTCATCAAATATTTGGAGGATTTCTAAGATCGAGAGGTACTTGAAAAAATATTCCTGTCCTTAGAACTGATCTGTGTCTTTTGTCGGTAGTAAAGCAGTCTGTAGTTTGTCTAAAGTAGTATCTGTCAACAACTTGAATTTGGACAGTTAGTCTCCTTCACATAATGTTAAGCATTTATATTTTGCTTCCAGTGAAGTGCTTGAATTGCAAAGCAGTTTCAGATACGTATGAGGCATTTCTTGATATCACTTTGGATATAAAGGTAAGATGTTTTCTAAATATAATTCATGATGTTTAAGTACATGCATAACTTTCTAAATTAAACTTGTTTAACTTAAAAAACCAAACCACATATAATGTTAAAACATAAGAGCTTGGTGGTGCTAAGGAAGTGGATTGGACTTTCTCCTTCCGTGGAACCCATGTAAATAGTCTCCACATTTGTATTGGGTTTAAGGGGAAAGAATTCTCTTTCTGCAAAAATTATAATGCTGTCATACTTCTTTGTTGTTCTACCTCAATATACATCTAATTGTTAGACTGATGAATTTGTCCCCAGTATTGATGACAAAGCACACTGTAGATGCTGTGTAGGCAACTGGGAAAGTATTTGTTCCAAAGTCAAATGCCTTCCAGGTGAGGTCAATGCTGAGCATGCTCTTTCTGCCTCCTTCTTCACAGTGCTCCTAGTAGATCGCTTGAGTATGTTAGTAAGATTCTCTTATAAACTACTAGTATGTGTCTGGAATTTTGAATTACGGTGACTTTGCGCTCTTCTTTCTCGCTGCTCTAGGCGGTTTCGTCTGTTAGCAGAGCTCTGGAACTCTTTGTGAAACCTGAAGAGCTGGATGGAGAGAATTGCTATAAATGTAGCGAGTAAGATTTTGACGACTTAGGTCTTAATCCTAGATGTCAGTTTTCTATGTTGCATGACTCTGTTGGACTACCTCTAAACTTTGGATCTACTTACAAGTTTTGTGGAAGTTTATAAAAGACTTGGATTTTTGTTTCTTTGGAGGGGGGAAGTCTTGTTCATAGGCATTCCCTATGGGTTTGCAATTCTCTGGCTTGTATTTTGCCATCAGAATTCAAAAAGAGCTACTTTTGTTCTTTCTCTTTATTAGCTCTCGACAGTACTTTTCTTGATGTAAACTGCCCAGTTTCCGTTGTTCTCTGGGCTAGTGGCTAATTTTCACTGCTTACACCGTAGGTCCTACCTTGGAGCGGGCAATGTGTCAAACTGAACTATTTTGTTTCAAAGGATGGCAGATGGGTTCAGTGTCTTTCCAGACAAGCTCAGTACATGAAGACTTCCTACTGTTAAATGTCTCCCTCCTGTAGAATGACCATGTGTTTCTGTTGTATTTTTGATGTTGATAGTCGACCTATGTTGGAGATTATTTGCAATTTCTAGCCCTGGGGACCAAGGCTCTCTCGTTCCGCTTTCAGTATTTGTATTTCCCTTGAAAGCTGAAAGAATGTATCCAGGATTGGAGTTCAAATAGCCACTTTTGTAGACCAAGAAATGGTACCTTGCCATCCAACCTGGTCATACCCTTTTGTGAGAGATTCCTGTTCCCGCTATGCTCTGAGTTGTTGGGAAAATTGACCTTCTTCTGTGTATTAACAAACCTGACACGCAGTGCATGGGTTTATGAAAAGAAAAAAGACCAACCTATTATGCAAGTAAATATCATTCAAATAGCATAGGCATGCGTGAGACATTAAAAGGAGTTTGTTTTGGGGGCGAAAAAAGAAGATGCCTTCAAACACTTATCTCTGCTTGTTTTTAAGGTGTAAAAAGGTGGTTCCTGCATCCAAGAGATTTACCATACACCGTTCTTCCAAGGTTCTCACAATATCACTGAAAAGATTTGCAGATTTCACAGGTGGAAAGATCAACAAGGTATATTTACCACTGTAATGCAACTATATCATTGTGTAATGGGACATCCCCCAAAGCTGAAAGTTGTTAATATTTTCAGACAATAATTGTAGACTAACGACTATGGCTTATTCTTTCTCTTAATATCAATAAAGTTCCCGCTTGACAAGAAGCATATGCTTTCCTCTGAGAAGGCTGATTCATCAGGAAACAGTTCTCTGCAACTTCTAGTCTTAACCGTTGTTTATGGGAAGACTTATTTGTAGTGAATCAAGAAATATATTCGAGAAATATATTCTAGAAATCAATTCTAGTCTGTGTTTTTTGGAAGTGTTTTTCTCTGGCTAGTCCACGAAGTACTCTGGGATAATTTTTCTATCTTCTTGATGTCTCTTTAGGAGGTGAAATATCCGGAGTATTTGGACCTGAGAGCCTACATGTCGCAGTCAATGGGAGAACCACTGCTCTATGCCTTATACGCGGTGCTGGTACATCACGGTGTCAGCTGTCACTCAGGACACTATATATGCTATGTAAAGGTAGAAGTCAACAGCATTTCTAACAGGGTAAAGGTTGTGCTGGCAAACCAATTAAAGCATGACTAGCAGCTACTGTTTCTAGGGAAAAAGATTTCATTATATTTTTATTTGACATGTGTGTATTTTGTTCCTACCCGTGATTTCAATTGGAAAACATGCAATTCACCTAAAGAAATCGTTGTCTTTATTTGCAGGCTGGTAATGGACTTTGGTATCAGATGAATGATGCTAAAGTAGTGCGTACTGACATTAAAAGAGTTCTTGGTCAGCAAGCTTACATACTTTTTTATATCAGGTAATAACAAATCTTAAAATGTGTTCAGAAGAGATTTACTTTCCTGTTATTGATATTTTTCTGTTTTGCAAGTGTTTTTCTTGCTATCCCGGGAGAAGATTATTATTTGTCTAATTCAGTTCTGTCTAACCTGAAATTCTCTGTGTCGTTTATTGTCTTTTGTTGCTTGGCCTTAAACTGCAGCACTTGTGTAAATTGCTATCTATGTGTTATCTGTAGCTGGCTACTTTAGAGAAGGAGAGAAATGAAGGTCATCTGTGGTGTAAGAATGAATTATTGCTCTGCAAGTGATAGTCTTAGTAGGAAGACTGTTCTCTACTTTTCAGTCTGTAGTCTTGGCGAAGCCTTCTGTGGAGAAGGCTTCCATATCGTATGAGCTGTTCCTCTAAAATGATAGGATGGGATTTAATCCAAGAGTAGGCTGAAAGAAAAACTAAACTACGATCACTGCTCTTTTCTGAAGGCGCTATGATTTGACACTTGGAGAACGTGCGTTTTACTTGCCAGCACCATCTTATCCCTGTTCATTCCCTCCTGGTCAGCAGGGGGCTAATAGTAAGCAGGCTGGATTTCTGGGACCACGACTTCTTCCTCATATGATTAAGGTAATTCAGGGAAGCGGGAGGGCAGATAACGGCACCAAACTGCTAGTGGGTTTGGGGTTTGGTGTGGGGTTTTTTGTTTGGTTTTCGGCATCTTAGTTTTGTTTTCCTTCCCACGCTGCAGCTTTCTTCACCGCCCTCATGCTACAGCCAGAGTCATTCAAACAGTGGTTACTGCTAAATTGTGCAGCCATGCGACTCCATTACTTTATACCTCCAAGACAGCTTTCTAAAGCACAGAGAGCTACGCTCTTTGACTATTTAAGCAGAGTGTACTAATCCTCAAATCATTTAAAAGAGGACTTGTTTTTCCTATCCTCGTCACTTTAGCTAAGACAGGGAAAACTAAATGTCTTATTCCTGAGCACCAGAACGATTACTTCAGGCTTTTCAGGGTATGTTTAAAGGGGAAAATAAATATATTTGGGAATAGCAGCAGGTAATGTTAAGTTGCTTGGCTGGTTTTCAAAGATGATGTTAATTTGATACCAATCTGCAGTAAACCAAAAGCAGGAATTGAATACGCTTATTGGACTTGCATTTATCCTTAAAGGGCAGTGTGTTTTTCTTTTTAGGTGTTAAGACCATTTGTAGAAACACTCAGTAGGAGAGTTTTGTGTTTCAAAATGTTACATGCAGTGTTTGCGTTAATCCATCTTGCAATTTCTTCTTTTTAAATACAGAATTCAAGCCGTTTAAATGGAAATGGATCCATAAAAGAGGACACAAAGACCACTGGTGTCACCCTAAAAAGGCCATCTTCAGCACCACCAATGGCCTGTGTTCAAAACCAGGCAATTACCAGGCCTTCAATGACTGATACGTCAAGAAAACAGAAGATCACCATCAGTATTCACAATAAATTGCCTGCTCGTCAGACTGTGTCACAGCCTGACTGTCTTAGCAGTGCTGTGGAGGATGAAGATCTCTACCAGGCTGTTCCTTCATCCACAATTACAAATTCGGTAATGCAAATGAAGCAAATGCAAACAAACAAAAAAGTTTCTGATGAAATTTTTGTGGAGCCAACAGTGAATGAAAATCCTAAACTCAGCTCTGATAACACAGTCCCTTATGGTGCAGAATCTTCAGGAAAATCTGAGGAGGAGTCAAAGGGCTTATTTCAAAGGAATTTGAAATGCAATGCAATGTCCTCTAATGGAATTTTGGTTGGAAAGGTAGTCCGTACATTGCAGCATTCCAATTCTTCCTGTCAGAATGCTGACAAAGGAAGATCCCAGCATGAGCTGCCAAAAACAGATTCACTAAATGGTGCTATTAGGTTAGTTACTGAATCTAAAGAAAACGGACTGAAACTTGATGATTCCACTTGCCGAGTTGAACCTGTTAAACCTTCTGAGATGTTCTTTTCTAAAACAAATGGATCGCTTGAAACATAGATTTGCTCCATCGAGAATTTCTCACCTACGATGTATTCGGGAGTGTTTATTGTGTTCCTAATTCAGGTGAAATACTGAGAAAACACAGCACACATGTGATCGTAAGACTTTGTGGTATTATCTCCTTAGAATTTGCAGACCTGAGCTTACATTAGAACTTGTCAACTTAAGCTCAGCTGAGATAAAAATTCCTAAGTTTCCTAAAGTAGATTTTGGGGGGTGAGTTGGGGTTATCTTTGAAGTGTAGATAATGCATACAACTCACAGCGGTCTTGCTTACCATTTAATGGAGACATTCTGACAAGACTAGTCCTCAGTACTACTACAAATAGTATTTTTTTGTCTGCTGACTTGTGCGTTTTAATTGCAGATGCCTGGAGCTATGCCTTCAGTCAATCGAGAAGTCATCACGGAGTCCTTCAGAGCCAGCCAGCTGAACAGCTTGTCAGAGGAAATGAGGTAAAATGAGCACAGTCTGATTAAGACAAGACTTTATGGAAGTTCGTTACAGTTTTATCTGTCTACTAATAGTATTTAATGGAAGGATTTAAATTAGTACAATTCCATACTGTGTGTCCAGTGTCACGAACAGAACTAATGATCAGCACTGAGCATATCACTCTGATGCAGGTTGGTGCCTCAAGGAGAACTTGTGTTCCTTTATAGAATGTTTTTCCATTTTTCTCCACTGTCTGGAGAAACACTGGCTGTTCCCCGCTCGCCCCTATGCCTTTTTTCTCAGAGCAGCAGGTGGAAGGAGACAGATGCGTTTGCTTTTTTAGTGCAATGGCTTCAGAAGCAAGAGGGGAAAAAGCACTTTCTCTGGGAGCTGAAGACGGTGTCCTAATCACAGGAGAGGTTTCTAAATGGCATATCATTGCGAGGGTTCCTTTAGTCCGGAGGTTTTTGTTTGTTTGTTTGCCTTTGGAAGGTTTTACTCTTAATATTCACGTCCTTCAGCAGAAGTGAGAAATGGGTTTTTATTTTATGCAGTGTTGCGGAACCTCCGAAATCTCCTGGGAATGATGAATACCTCGCCCAGTACCAATGTGATGACTGTGGAGACAAGGAGAAAGCAAGAAGATCAAAAGAACGTGACCTCATTTCAAAAGAAAATGTTTTGTCCGGCAAAGAGTCTTGTGAGCCTGGTGAGAAATTGCGGCAAACTTCCTCTCTCAAGTCTGACACTGAATGTAGCTCTAACAATCTTTCTTCCTTAGCTATTGCAGATAGACGCCAAGATACAAAGGACAAGACTAAAACCACTGAGAAAGAGCATTACCGAAGCAAGAGGGAACATGCTCCTAGTGAAGAGAAGGAGAGTCAAAAAGCAGGTCCTTCCAGCAAGAGGAGGTGTTCTCAGAGCGTGGAATTTGTTGAGCAAAAGAGTCACAAGCAGGAGTACTGGGAGGGAAGCAGGTACAGATCTTTCCCTCGTGAAAGAAACAGCCCTGAGAATGGCAGAAGAGCAGTCAAATATTCAAAGTACAGATCTGGCAGCGGAGGAAGATCAGAACAAGGTAGCAATAGGTACTACCGATCCAAAGGGGAAAGAAGTTGGAGCAGAGAAAGATACTATCGAGACGAAGCACGGAGATGGGAAAGATGTGGCTATTACAGTGATTACTATTCACCTCATGCGACAGGAGACAGTAGAGAGAGAAAGTTCTCTCACGGCGATTCAGCCTTTGACAGATTGACTGCAACTTACTACAGCAGGTCACATAAGCATTATCATTACAAAAGCAGATGGCCTCACGGTTCCCTCTTGAGAGAGGAAGATGTACGTCGCTTTAGCACACCCCGAGCAGACTTGCATCGTTGCTCGGTACCTCAGCAACATTCCGGAAGACATTCTCGTGAAAGACATGCGCTTCCACCTGTGTCAGCTCATTTGGAGAACTGTCGCCAGAAAAATGAAACAGAAGGAAACAGAAAAAGAAAATATACCCGTGCAGAAGGTAGTGAAAGTGAAATAGAAAGGAAAGACAGAAAGATAGAAAAGGAGCTTTTAGGTGGTGAAAAAAATGCAAAAATATCACAAGTTCTGGAAGAAAAAGAAGTCTAAGGATAAACATGGAGAGAAGGATTCCAAGTAAGCAAGGATTCCGGCATACTCCGCATTTTTTATCCTAATTCTTTTCTGGGTGCTTCTCATGTCTTCCTTTTTTTTTTTTTTTTTTTTTTTTTTTTTCTGGTAGTTTCTAAGTTCTTTAGATAGCACCAGCTGGCTGGGGATCATGTTGTTAGGTTGATCAGTGAAGACAGGAAAGCTCTTGCTGAATTGTGTCAGAGCACTAGCTTTGGACCACATAGTTCGAATCACATCCGTACACCATTCCAGATTAGGTTAAAAGATTTTTTCTGCTTGCACGTATTCCAGAGCTAGCCGTTGTTAATGATCTGTGTACAAACCAGGACCTATGGTCCTTCAATCTGACGGCTTAAGTTTGCTGCATCTAAAGTAAGTTGTGTGTGCACAAAGCACCACAAAATAGCTGACATGCTGCAAATCATCACCTGTGGTAAAATAAATCAGGTTTCATATAGGCAACAAGTGCCACATCTTTTTTTCCCTTTTTAACTTGCATGTTTCTTTCAGACTTCATGATTTGTGTTTCTGTGCGCTCCGCTTTGACAATGCCAATCGCAAGCGTAAGAAAAAGAAGAAAAAGGAGAAGAAAAAGAAGAAAAAGGAGAAACACCAGGAAAGCAAAAGGCTCCTTGGAACACTTAGATCCTCGTTTCCAGAAGATAACGCGGGAGAAGAAGGAAGAATCCCATCCTCCAGATGGCTCTTCATGTCAGTAATGCAGAAGTGAGAGCAGTAAACAACCTTACAAGGAAGGGAAGACTTCCAGTGCAGGCGAAAGCAAGAAATACTGCTCCATCGCATCCAACGACTATACTAAAGGTAAGCGGCCGCAGCGTGTGTGAGGAATTCCTTTTATATTAATCTCGAGATTATTTCAAACAGTCTTGAAGTGCTTGATGACTTAACAGTCTGCAGATTTATTATCAAATCAAAAAAAAACCCCACTTGGTAGACTATTTTTTTCCCAGTTTTGAATGGCCACTAGGAAAGAAGGCCTGAAATAAAGAGGTTAAAGGCAAATGGTTTTCATTTGGTTTGATGATGAAGTGGCAAACAAGAGGAAGAGTTGCAAGCTCCCTTCTTAAATTCAGTCCAGCCAAGTAGGAAAAGTAAATGTGGACGGACAGCTGTATCTTGGCAAAGAAGATAGTAGGGAGCAAGGAGGTTTAGCAGTCAAGATGGAAGGTGATGCCATGAGGCTTAGAGGCTAGTAATGTTCTAATGAACATGGCCAAGTCTTGCGCTGGGCAGCCTGCTTGGGTCCAAAGCCTGCAGTCCTCCCCAAGATGTCGGCGAGGGGCTGGTGAGCCGTTGGGACGGAACCCCCGTTGCCCGGGTTCCCCAAGCAACCGCCCCACTCTCCAGCCACCATGGCAGGTCCAGCAGCCGGCTCCCGCTCCTCCCGGGGCTGCGGCCCTGCTGGCGAGCCCAGCGCCCCAGAGCCCAGCCCAGCGCCCTTTTTCCCACAGAGGGTTTCCCCAGACGGCTTCCGCGGCTTGCACAGACGCAAAACTCCCCCTTCGTCGTCCCAGCCATGCCGCCAATGGTGGCTGCCTGGCTGCTGCCCTCCCTCCCCGGAGCGACGGCGCTGCCCTTGCAGCCCCCGCAGGTACCCACCCTCCCCTCCGCGCTGCCCCAGGCCACCGTCTGGCACGTGGTGCCGGGGGTCCAGGGGCAGGTGCTGCAGCTCCCCGCCGGGGTGCAGCTGCCACCTGGGGGGCACCTCCCAGCCCAGGGGCACCACCTGCAGCTTGGGCAGCTCCCCGCCGGGGGGCAGCTCCCTGCTGTGGGGCAGCTCCCCGCCGGGGGGCACCAGCTGCAGCTGGTGCAGCTCCCCGCTGTGGGGCAAAACCTGCAGCTGGTGCAGCTCCCCGCTGTGGAGCAAAACCTGCAGCTGGTGCAGCTCCCAACCATGGGGCACCAGCTGCAGCTGGTGCAGCTCCCCGCCGGGGGGCAGCTCCCCCACACCGCTCCTCCCTGTGCCCCCTTTGTCCATCAGTGGGGACAGCCCATGGTGACGGGGACACTGGTACCCCACCATGCGCTGGGGCTGGGGCCCAGGGCCGTGCTCCATGGGGAGCTCCTGCACCCCGCAGGCACCTGCCTGTTGCAGGCCCCCGCCCAGCGCAACCCCCCGCCACCCCTCGTCCCGGGGCCTCCGCTGCGGGGGCAGGCGCTCCCCACGCCCCGCACCCTGAGCAGCAGCTGGGGACAGCTGCCGGAGCCCTGCTTGCACGCCGTGGGGCTCAGCGAGGACCAGGGGCCCCCGCTGCCCGGCCCCACTGCCCCCAAGCCTGCCCAGGCTCCAAGGATCGCCAGCACCCAGACGGCGACGCCTGACGGTGAGTTTGGGGCTGGCACAGCCGGCCGCTGGGCGCCCCACACCCAGGGGCCATGGGAAAGCTGACATCGCCCGTCTTGGGGGATTTTCTTGCTTCGTCCTCAGCGGCGACAGCCCCGCAGGTGCCTGAGGAGCCCCCGCAGCTGCCCGAGCTGGGCCCTGATGCCTTTGCCGAGGCCTTTCCAGAGCTGGCAGGGGACAGCCAGCAGCTGCAGCACATGCAGGACGAGCTCCTGGCCGACCTGGACATCCCCATCCCCGGCATGGAGGAGCTGCTCAGCTGGCTCGATGCCGTGGAGCCCCAGGACGCCTTCCCCGATTTGCCCAGCAGTCCTGCCCTCAGCCGCTTCCTCTCGCAGCTGCCCGACCTCTGCGAGGACATCGAGGAGCCGAGCACGCAGGGACTGGAAGCCACAGGAGCCCTCGGTGAGGTCCCCTCAACCCCTGGGCTGCGCCCCGAGAAGCTTGAGGGTGGGCTGTCGCTGCAGTCCCCCGTCGTGCCAGCAGTGAGCCCCCCGCTCAGCCCTGCAGCCAGTCCCCTGCCCAGTGCGCTTAGGAGCCCCCTACCCAGTCCACCCCTGAGTCCCCCCAGGAGCCTCCCTGACACCCAGCTCCTCAGTGCCCTTAGTAGACCCCAGCCCCAACCCCCCCAGCGTTCCCTCAAGACCCGCCCCAACCCCAAGGTCCCCAGTGCCCTTAGTAGACCCCAGCCCAAATCCCCCCCGAGTTCTCCCAAGAAACGCCCCAACCCCAAGGGCCGCAGTGCCCTTAGTAGACCCCAGCCCAAATCCCCACCGAGGTCCCCCAAGAAACGCCCCAACCCCAAGGGCCGCAGTGCCCTTCGTAGACCCCAGCCCAAATCCCCCCTGAGTTCCCCCAAGAA
This sequence comes from Aythya ferina, assembly GCF_964211825.1. NCBI lineage: Eukaryota > Metazoa > Chordata > Aves > Anseriformes > Anatidae > Aythya > Aythya ferina. The sequence goes on from NW_028181415.1 coordinate 407,118, forward strand.
ACGCCCCAACCCCAAGGGCCGCACTGACCATAGGAGACCCCTGCCCAAACGCCCCCTGGGTCCCCTCAAGAGTCCCCCGCCTGCCCCTGCGTCCACCGGCACCAAGCGGGGGGCCAAGCGCCCTGCGCCCAGCAGCACCCCCGGGACAGCGCAGAGCTGCCAGCACAGGAGGCCGACGACGGAGAACCCCCCCGGCAAGGAGAGGAAGACGCTGCTGGGCCAGGCTGGCCAAGGCCGCAAGAGACCGTGCCAGGGGAAGACGGCTGGCAGCAGCACGGTGGCTGGCAGCAGCAGGGAAGCAGGCAGCAGCGCGCAGCAGCTGGCGATCAACAGCACCACGGCACCCAGCAAGAGAGTGCGAAGCCCAGGGGCTGCAGGGGGGCAAGGAGCAGCGGCGCCACCTCCCCGCAGAGCGCGGCTGCTGCCGGAGACTCCGAGTGGGGAGCCCCGTGCCGTGCGGCCCCAGGACAGGCTCTGTCCCCAGGCCAGCGGGGCCAGGACGCTGCAGCGCCAGCAGCCGGGGACAAAGACCCCCAGCGAGACTTTGCAGCCGCTGGGGGCCAGGGCCAAGGCGCTGGGGCCAGCGTGCCAGCTGGCCTGTGTGCAGCCGCAGCCCACCTCCAGCAGCCCCAGCAGCATGCCCAGCGCCCCGCCGACAGTGCCAGGCTCCAGCTACCCGTGACCGACCTCGGGCTTCTCCTCGACGGCCCCCGCAGCACCCAGGCAGGCACAGAGACCTCTGCAGGCACCTGCTCCAGCTTCAGCCACGCTCCTCAGCCCTTGCCCCTCTCGCTTGCCCTCTCCCCTCTCTCGTGCTGGACCTACGCACTGCTTGCCACTCTCAGGGATGGGCAACAGCGCCAATGGCAAATGCGCGCGCGCCTCACCCAGGAAGGTGGCAATGGCAAGCTGGGGAGATGCTGGCAGCAGCTGGGCTGGGAAAGCTTGGCCATGGCAACTGCTGCTTGGGACACCAAAGGGCTGAGAGACAAGACTTGCTTCTTCTTTCGGGGCATTGCTCTTCTTTCCTGCCTTCTGGATTAAATTCCTCTCCTTAGGTGGTCACTCAGCAAGGCCTCTGCCTGCAGAGCACTTCTTCTTGCACTGGCATGCCGAGGGGATAAGAACTGGGAGGTCTTTGGGATAGCAAATGATCAGTGGGATGGGAAGTGATGATGGGGATAGCAATTCATTGGAATGGGAAAAATGGGTTTTATTTGTATTAAATTTAAATTTTTAAATTTTCATTTAATTTATTGGTTTTCTTATTTATTTAATTAAATCCACTTTATTGACTGTGTTGTACAATATGGCATTGTTTTATTATTATAAAATTATAAGTATTTAATAGCATTAAATATTTTTATATATTAATATCTTATAAACTGTAAGTATCATTATTTATTATTTTGTTGGTTTTTATTCCTTTTCTACCCTATTAAACTCTCTTTATCACAACGCACTGGTTTGGATTTTATTTTTCCTTCCGAGTCGTTCTGGATTCACTCCGGATGGGGGGACACTAGCGAACGCCTGTGTGCTTCAGATCCAAGGTCACCTTTGCCCTCAACTCAAGATACATATTTGCATCTGTTGTTGTGAAACAAAATTAACAACAGGAACAATAAAGTTACCTACTTGCTAGCAGCAGCTCTACATTTGCTGGGGTCTGCTCTGTGCATTTTGAAGACCATTCCATGCTCTTCAGCCCCTTCAGGAGGAAATGTATGGTTCTAGGAAAATGCGTCTTGACCTGATGCAAAGCTGTGACGCAGCCTGCAGCTGCTGCAAGCCCTGGCATTTTACCTGCAGCCCCTCCAACAACTCTGATGTTCCCTGCATCGACTTCAACCACTGCGGCAGGACCTGAGGCCCCTCAAAGCCTTGTCACACACCCTGCGGCCCCTCGAGCCCCTGGCATGTTCCCTGCAGCCCCTCCAGCCCCTGGCATGTTCCCTGCAGCACCTCCAAGCCTGGCACAGGCCCTACAGCTGGCTCCGGGGACGACCCCGCTGCTGTCTCAGGCACCAATACACACAAGGGGAAGGAATGCATGCAGAAGTCATCTCGTTTCGGAAGGGCAGAAAGTCCTCCCAAGGAGGGGAAGGAGCAAGAGGAAGGCGAGGCAGCCTACCCCAAGGTAGGGCCATCCCAGGGCACAGGAGGCTGTTGGAAAGGAGATTAGATAGAAAAGCAGCAGGAAGCATGTGATCCCCATCCCTGGGTGAGCTGCGAGCCATGGGACAAGATTGCAGCTGTCCTCCAGGCGAGCACATTGTCAGCTGGCTGCTGCGCTGCTGGGATAGCAGCTGCGGGAGCCTGGCAGCAGAGGGCAGGGAAGCCAAGCAGCTGGGATCCTTCTCTGGGGAAGGGGGCACTGAGAAAGCGCTTGAAAACAGGGCACAAGCCCTCAGCCTCTGGAGGCGTGAAGGAAAGGGATCCCTTCTGGGAAGATGCTGTGGGCTTGCTGAGGCTCGAAGAACAGACGGTGCTGGCTGCTACCAGCGTGCTGCAGCAGCGGCAAGACAGAGCCGTGGTGGTTTTCCTCAGCTGGGCAGCTGAGCTCCAGCACAAGCGCTCTCTCCCTGCCCCTCCTCCAACGCCAAGGGGAGAAAAGAGGCTGGCAAGGGCTCAAGGGCTGCCAGAAGGACAGGGAGATCACTCCACAAGGAGCGTCACGGGCAAAGCAGGCTCAGCACAGCCTGTTCCAGTCCAGCCCGGGGCCTGCTCCTGCGGGGGCTCTCCACAGGCCGCGGCCTCCTCCAGGCCACAGCCACCTGCTCCACCGGGGGCTCCTCCAGCCACAGGGGGGCTGCAGCGTGGAGATCTGCTCCACGGGGGACCCATGGGCTGCAGGGGGACAGCCTGCTCCACCAGGGGCCTCTCCCTGCACAGGCCGCAGGGGAACTGCTGCTGGGAGCCTGGAGCACCTCCTGCCTCCTGCTGCACGGACCTTGGGGGCTGCACAGAGCTTTCTCACTCCTCCCTGAGCCAGACGCTGCTGGGCAGCAGCTTTTGTTCCCTTTCTTAGATGGGCTCTCCCCCAGGCGCAAACATCATCCTTTTGCTCTGCGTTCTGGGCAGCAGCGGGTGGGTCCCTCCTGGAAGGAGCCTCCTGGCAGCGGCCCTGAGCTCCCATGGGGCAGCTGCTGCATTCTCCTCACAGAGGACACCCCTGCAGCCCCCCGCTCCCACAGCCTGGCCACGCAAACCCAAGCCAAGACACCGAGCGAGCCTCCCTGATTGCCAGCCAGCAGCTGGCTCAGCCTGGGACCCCAGGCTAGTGCCCACAAGACTCTCCTGGGCCTTGAAAAGCAAGCCTTGTGGGGACGGAGCACCCACAAAGAACGGACTCACACAACAGGACTCCTTGCCAACACTGCCTCACAGACACCTGGGCCTTGAGCGGGTAGCTCACCTTGAGCGAGCTCATTTCCTTCCCAGTAGCTGAAATGTGCCCTTTCGGGGGCATTTGGGGGCTACAGCGTGCTGCTGAGAGGGATGTTGGAGCTCCTGCAGGGCAGTGCTTCCACTAAGGCAAGGCCTTTTCTGCATCTTCTACTGCCCTGCAAGCGAGGATGCTTGGGGCACACAAGAAGCTGGCAGGGGACACAGCTGCAGGGATTGCAGGGATTCCTATAGTCATAGCCAAATACAAGAAAGACAGGAGGACGTGATGCTTCCGAGAGAAAGGAGCTCGCTTTGAGGTCAAAATGCATCCCTTTTTCAGGAAAGCAAGAGATTCTGTGCATTTCTCTCATCCCCCTGAGACAGCCACTGGGTGACGATGGTGCCAAGTGTCTGGAAAGAGACCTTGCTTTCTCAGGCCCAGGTGTCCAGCTGCACACCAAGGCCATCCCTGGCTTCCAGGCGCAGTTGCCAGGCCCAAGGCCAAGCTCCCCTGCGAACCCCCAGCCCAGCAGACCTTGCTCCTGGCATTGTGGAGCAGCCATTTCACGGCAGCCTTTTCTCCTGGCAGTCAGCTTAGCGCCGAAAGCTCTGTCACCGCGACACCCGAGAGCCGTGGCAGCTCAGCAGAGAGTCACTGTCAGCCTTGGAGCTCACAAAGGTGGGTGGCCGCAAGTGCCCTGAGCGTCCAGCTCGCAATGAGGACTGCTGTGGCACTCAAATTGTCACCTGTTTGCTGCGATGCTGGGATACCTGCTCTGGTAGCCTGGCATCAGAGGCCAGGGAAGCCAAGCAGCTGGGATCCTTCTCTGAGGCAGGGGACACTGAGAGTGGAAATGGAAATGGGGCACAAGCCCTCCGCCTCTCAAAGGAACCCCTCAGATGTTTAGGTATAGTAAACTTATGTATATCTGTGTGACTCTAGACCACAACATGTTAGTGTTCTGGTTTGTCCACTGCTTTGTTGTGGGGGCTTTGAGTTGGCCTCTACTCTTTAGGTGAATGCTGACTTCATATCTATGGTGCACTTTATTCTTAAAATGGGAAGTTTCTACCAATTTCCTGTCCAAAGTTCCTCATAAGCCAACTGCAATCATCATTTCAGATGTATCTCCCAACTTACACATTTCCTATTTCTCCTTGATATTTACTCAAGAAATGCATTTTCACAGAGACATCATATTTTTCTCTCAACTGGCATCTGGCTGAGCAGAATGATGTCCTTTAATTCCCTTCCACACAATAGGCAACTTGTTCCTTCTGTCTTCTGAACACTTCCTCCTAAGTTCAATGTGAATACAAGTGGCAGAATTTTGCCTCATGTCTTAAATGTGTGGCAGGGCTGCCCTGTCAGGTGTATTTATACTGGAGAAAAAAAAAAAAAAAAAAAAAGAATAGCCATACACACCATATAACCACTTAACTTTTTCAGTTCTTCTGTTAACAGTGCATGAACATGGGGTTTTGTTGTTTTATTGTTTGTTTTAAACTCCTGACTGCCATATAGCAAACATGACAAAAAAAAAAAAAAAAAGAAAAACAAAAAAAAACCACCCTTGGTTGAGAATCTCTAAGCATGGCTCTGCTTTGTATTATCAAATGTCACTTCACCTGAACCATTTCAATCACAAGGGATATCCTTCTGTCAGGCTCGGTAGTACTTCCCAACTTTATGTCACCTGGAAATCTCAAAGCTCATATGTAATTTTTAGTCTTCGGCCACCACGTCCATACTGAACATACCTAAATTTGAAGTCATCTCTGCTCTGAATAGGAGGTTGGGTGTTCAGAGCTCCCTTCCAGCCTACATTTCTCCATGAGTCTTTGCCTCCTTAGCAGCTGCAGTTTCAGAACTGTCTCTGAGAATCACTACAGGGAACCTCTCCTTTGCCGGTAATTCCCTCTTCGAACAGTGTGAACAATTGCAAACTCCCTTGATTCACTTGCAGCCCCAAAGCACAAATCCATAGATAATGTATCAGAAGCTCACAGAAAGTGAAATAGATGTAGTTCTTCCCCTGTGTAGGGGAGCACTGGTCCTACAAAGGCAAGCTACTAAATTCTCTGAAAACAAATTAGCTTTAATAAATTATCTTGTAAATTCCACATTACCCGCTACTTCCCTAGTCTTATCTCTTCTTGCCACAAAACTTTGCCCAGCGTTGATGTCAAACTAACAGGCCTGCACTTGTCTGGATCACTCTTTACATTCTCCTGGACAGAAGTATATTTGTTACTCTCCCATTCTGGTGACTATCCCTGATTTGCACAGTTGTGATGTATTTTTCCTACTTGACTTGTTGTTCTGTGTGCCAGTGCTGTTAATAGTCTAGGTAGATATCAGCTTGTAATTTTTCACTTGAATCACTGTAGATTTTTATTTCACCTCAGATGATGTTGTGCCTAGTGCCCTACCCTCATTTGCAATGGGAATCCTGTCACTGCCCTTAATATCACATTGTTGTTGCTGTTAGATGCAGGAAATAAGATTTGCAGCATTTGAGACATCATTAACTTTTGATCTATTTTTGCCTCGAGTATGCAACTGTCCTAATTTGTTCTCTTTGTTCCCCCTGGTTTCTGTGGCTTAAGTATCATTTACTATTATTGTTTAATTTCCTACGTGAAGGAGGTTTTGGGTCATTCGTACTTTATTTTTGCAGTTTTTAACCTCTGAAATGTACCTTTTCTCATTGCTTTTTTCCCATCTGAATTTTGAATTTTAACTCTGCCTTCTCTGCACTCCAGTCCCAGAGATGCTTAGTCAGACTCAATGATTCATTTCCTTAGATTTCAAAGTTTGCATTTCTAAGCCTCAAAACCTTCGTTCTAAGCCTGGTGTTGTCTGTCTTGAAATGTAAAATGAGAAAAGTCAGCTCATGATCAGACTTTATTCAAATCTTACTACATTTAAACCCGTACAGGAGCCAAGTCTAAAATGGTCTTATATTTTTTCACTTTTGTGAAGAAATCCATCACATAGTATATCTGTATGAGAATAAGTGGTAATCATCTTTCAGTCTTTTGCTGGGAAGTTGAAGTCTCCCGTAATTCCCATTATTGTTTATGTGTCTGATAACTGTAGACTGGAGCTAAGAGCAAAGAGCAGGCTAGCAAGGCTGTCTTTCTTTAGCAGCGATTTGCACAAAACCACTCTATTGCTGACCCATAACATTTCCCTAACCTCTGCTTCTTGCTAACACAAAGCACCATCTTATTCCATCCATTTGCCCTGGTTTCCAGACTTCCTGAGATTTATCAGTACTTGTATGGCATTCATGCCTTTATTTCACCCTTCCTGTGTTGACACTTGTCTTAAGAGTTTTAGATCCTGAACATGATCATCTCAAAGTTTGCCTGACAGTTTGGTCTTCCTCACATTGTCGTAGAGTATCAGGTCTCTACCACTTGAAATAGATTGTATTGGATTAGATTATTGGCACTGTCTCTTGTGCTGCTAGTCCATTATCTTCGCGGTCCATACAACTGGCCATCAGCGGACATGAAGTGGCCTTATCCTGCCCATTTACCTGTCTGGAAATCAGCCACTCTCTCTGCCTAGAACAGGGAATGGATTTTCCTCAGCTTTCTTCAAAAGCTCTGAAGTTTTCTGTGACCTTTCCACTTTTATGGTATGATAAGCTTTTGCTTCCACTGAAGGGTAGAAGTCATTATGAATAGTGCCAACAAAACAGAAACATAACAATGAAAATGATATTTGAATTCAGAATAGGTATTTAAAAAGTTCACCTTCTCCAGCACAAATGGGGAAAAGAAAAAATAAAATATATAAATAAATAAATAAAGCAGTCCTAAATCATCAAAACTGGCCAAAGAATTAGAAGAAGCACTATTTTTCCAAAGCTGCAATGTTTTCCATTCATCTCACTGGGCCAGCAGAGCACTAGAGAGCTGGATGCACTGAAGTCCTGGCTCATACCCTAAATGACCTGCAGGAAGATCTTCTTATCTCTGTCCCCCCGTTTCTCCTTTCAATCTCTGTTTTGTCTGTTTGTATCACTAGCTATCAAAGTGCTACTGAGATATGCACGTGCAGCACCCAGCACAACCTTGTTTCAGGCTCCAGTGGGACCTTTAGGCATTACCATCCTATAAACAAGTAACAGTGATAGTGAGTGTAATTACAGTCGTCAAACTATTCCAGCTCCACATCATTAGCCATGCCCTGAGCTAAATAACATTTTAATCAGTTTGATATGTCACCTGTGGCTTTCTTCACTGTCACTTGCAATCCAGCAAACTCCTTCCTTCATGTTTCTAGATTAGACAGAGGGTTCTTAACTGCAGACATCCACTTCCCTGTTCAGGAAGCAGTATGACCTTTCATCTTCACCCAGAATTAAGATGATATCCAAGCATCATGAGACACAGCGCGTATGTCTCCTAAGCCCATCCCATAAGAGCAGGACATTTACCTCACATGAGAAGAAGACTTAATGCAGAGGCAAAGCAAGATACTCGGTGTCAAAGCCATGTCTGGATGAGCATTAAAGACAGACCAATATTACCCAGTACAGGAGGAAAATCTATCATTTGAAGAAGATTATTGTCTCTGATTATTAGTTTCAAAATTAGTTTTTTCTTTGGATTTCCTCTGAACTTAAACTTAGTTTGGAATGCCTTTGGTTTTGAATAGTTCTGAAATTGTATTACTTCTCCTAAGTAAGTTGATAGTCTGTTCTATTTACGTGAAATTCAAATAATATAGTGAAGGATCTGCCATCAGTTTTACTGTGTGCCAGGCTGAGAGCCTTCCTGTACTTAAAGGCAACCTATAGGAAAGCTGGGGAGGGGGTCTTTATCAGGGCCTGGAGTGACAGGACATGGACTAATAGCTTTACACTGAAAAGTTAGATTTCTAATATATTTTAGAAAGAAATTCTTTACTGATAGTACTTCACATCCAGCCCCTCCAGCCCCTGGCATGTTCCCTGCAGCCCCTCCAGCCCCTGGCATGTTCCCTGCAGCCCCTCCAAGCCTGGAACAGGCCCTGAGAGCTGGCTCCGGGGACGACCCCGCTGCTGTCTCAGGCGCCAATACACACAAGGGGAAGGAATGCATGCAGAAGTCATCTCGTTTCGGAAGGGCAGAAAGTCCTCCCAAGAAGGGGAAGGAGCAAGAGGAAGGCGAGGCAGCCTACCCCAAGGTAGGGCCATCCCAGGGCACAGGAAGCTGTTGGAAAGGAGAGCAGAGAGAAAAGCAGCAGGAAGCAGGTGATCCCCATCCCTGGGTGAGCTGCGAGCCATGGGACAAGATTGCAGCTGTCCTCCAGGCGAGCACATTGTCAGCTGGCTGCTGCGCTGCTGGGATAGCAGCTGCGGGAGCCTGGCAGCAGAGGGCAGGGAAGCCAAGCAGCTGGGATCCTTCTCTGGGGAAGGGGGCACTGAGAAAGCGCTTGCAAACGGGGCACAAGCCCTCAGCCTCTGGAGGCGGCGCCTGTCAGGCGTGAAGGAAAGGGATCCCTTCTGGGAAGATGCTGTGGGCTTGCTGAGGCTCGAAGAACAGACGGTGCTGGCTGCTACCAGCGTGCTGCAGCAGCGGCAAGACAGAGCCGTGGTGGTTTTCCTCAGCTGGGCAGCTGAGCTCCAGCACAAGCGCTCTCTCCCTGCCCCTCCTCCAACGCCAAGGGGAGAAAAGAGGCTGGCAAGGGCTCAAGGGCTGCCAGAAGGACAGGGAGATCACTCCACAAGGAGCGTCACGGGCAAAGCAGGCTCAGCACAGCCTGTTCCAGTCCAGCCCGGGGCCTGCTCCTGCGGGGGCTCTCCACAGGCCGCGGCCTCCTCCAGGCCACAGCCACCTGCTCCACCGGGGGCTCCTCCACCCGCAGGGGGGCTGCAGCGTGGAGATCTGCTCCACGGGGGACCCATGGGCTGCAGGGGGACAGCCTGCTCCACCAGGGGCCTCTCCCTGCACAGGCCGCAGGGGAACTGCTGCTGGGAGCCTGGAGCACCTCCTGCCTCCTGCTGCACGGACCTTGGGGGCTGCACAGAGCTTTCTCACTCCTCCCTGAGCCACACGCTGCTGGGCAGCAGCTTTTGTTCCCTTTCTTAGATGCAAGATCTTCTTAAATTCAGTCCAGCCAAGTAGGAAAAGTAAATGTGGACAGCTGTATCTTGGCAAAGAAGATAGTAGGGAGCAAGGAGGTTCAGCAGTCAAGATGGAAGGTGATGCCATGAGGCTTACAGGCTAGTAATGTTCTAGTGAAACCCTGCCTTCCTAAAGAAACCTGCCTGACTACTTGATGTGAATAACAGACTCTGTTCAGCTCTTTCCTAACATAGAAACGGTGCTGACTGCTTCTTCAGAGTAACAGAAGTTCGTGATACTACTGAAATAGTTGTGGTTCAGATGTAGATCTGATTTCTCCTAAGCACGCTGAATTCGCAGCTATTGATCCTCCAGAGGAGGCTTTGCAATTGAACACCTGGAGAATAGGTAAATTTCCCGCTGTTGTTCTCCTCTCCTCTTGTTTTGTTTTTTTTTTTTTTTTGTTTTGTTTTCCTAGCAGCATAGGCTTAAGACTCTGAAGAAACAGGCTGCTTTTTTTCATTTCCAACATTTGCTGTTCCCTGAGCCCTGCCTTCTATTTTTGCAGTCATAGGATATGTGAATGTAAATTGGTGGAGAGAGGTAGAAAACTCTTTCAACTGGTGTTTTTTCGGCTATGTGGGGAGAACAAATAGAGTGGCTTTGAATATTCTGGCTCTTATTCAGAGCAGCATGTGGAGGGAGACAGATGCGTTTGCTTTTTTAGTGCAATGGCTTCAGAAGCAAGAGGGGAAAAAGCACTTTCTCTGGGAGTTGGAGAAGGTGTCCTAATCACCGGAGAGGTTTCTAAATGGCATATCTTTGCGAGGGTTCCTGTAGTCCGGAGGTTTTTGTTTGTTTGTTTGCCTTTGGAAGATTTTACTCTTAATATTCATGTCCTTCAGCAGAAGTGAGAAATGTGATTTTATTTTGTGCAGTATCGCGGACCCTCCGAAATCTCCTGGGAATGATGAATACCTCGCCCAGTACCAATGTGATGACGGTAGAGACAAGGAGAAAGCAAGAAGATCAAAAGAACGTGACCTCATTTCAAAAGAAACCGTTTTGTCCGGCAAAGAGTCTTGTGAGCCTGGTGAGAAATTGCGGCAAACTTCCTCTCTCGAGTCTGCCACTGAATGTAGCTCTAAAAACCTTTCCTCCTCAGCTGTTACAGAGAGATGCCAAGATACAGAGGACAAGACTAAAACCACTGAGAAAGAGCATTACCAAAGCAAGAGGGAACATGCTCCTAGTGAAGAGAAGGAGACTCAAAAAGCAGGTCCTTCCAGCAAGAGAAGGATAAAGTGGAATACAAAGAATACAAACTTGAGCTCCTGATTGGCTTCATGCTGAACTCTGTGCTGTTCTTGTCTTAATCTTGGTCTCTCCATAGATAATATGGTTTAAATCCAAATAGAATCGTGCGATGAGGAAGATCTCACTGCAACAAATTCAACATCTAAAATCAAAGTTGACATTTTCCGTGATTTTCTTCCTGAGCAGAAGTGTGCGGTACTCCTTTTATATTAACGTAGAGATTATTTCAAACAGTCTTGAAGTGCTTGATGACTTAACAGTCTGCAGATTTATTATCAAATCAAAAAAAACCCGACTTGGTAGACTATTTTTTTCCCAGTTTTGAATGACCACTAGGAAGAAGGTTATTCCGGCATCAAGAAAGTCATGTGGAATGTAACAAAATGTACTGAACCAGTAAGTAAAACTTATATTTTTCTATTATTTCCATTGTTTCAACTCTTCAGATGCTTATGGATGGCATAGATAACAGAGGGGAGATCGTGGTAATCGGAGCTACCAACAGACTGGATTCTGTAGATCCTGCTTTACAAAGACCAGGACGCTTTGGCAGAGAGTTCTTCTTCAACTTGCCAAATAAAGAGGTGAGAACTTAAATTCAACGTTAGTGCTACCATGGCAAAGTCCAACTTTATAGGAAAAAAATAATTGACAACTTGAACAAACGAGTGATATGTGGAGACACTGCATTGTTCCATGGAGGGCAAATCTGGTACTGGATATATATGGTCAGGATGATACCACCAAGTAGTTAGTTCTATAATCAAACCTTTCATTCCCCAAGTTGTACCTGTTTGCTTAATTATTTAGTCCACTTGGGTGTTTTCATCATGAAGTTGTGTTTTTGGTCTCAATCCTTCGCTTATGAATGAATAGGGGATGTGTTTGCATTTGATTGTGCCCCGGATCAGTGGTAGTAGTTTGAGTCATAATTCTTTTCTTCTTTATAGTAATTGTAGCAATTGGAAGCATTGTGCCAGAAGTGCTTTCTGTGAATTTACTGACTAAAAATCAAATGTGATGAAGTAATGAGACTGTCCCAATGAAAGCTTGCTAAGTTTTAGAGAAGTTTTTTGGACAGCAAAGAAATGTTTCTGGATAAATTTTTCATTACAGTATTTTCCTCTGGGTCCTTAGGTCTCGTAGTTTGGAAACTTGTTATTGAAGCTATAAATGCCTTTTCTTTCACTGTAGGTTCCTAGAAAAAGTTCAGTATAACAAATAAGAACTATTCAATTTCCTGGTTGACAATGCAGAGTGTATATTAAATAACTGTAAAATACTTGAAAGTTGAGCAAGTAAGAAAAGCGTATTAATAGATGAGGGGTTTTGAGGGAGGACTGTTTTGTTTTTTGTTTACTTGTTTGCCTTTTGGTTTGTTTGTTTCTTGTTGGTATTTTTAAGGAAAACTTGGGACAAGCTAAAATGCAATGATTTTGCTTCCAGGCTAGAAAAGAAATTGTCAAGATTCATACTCGTGACTGGACCCCTCAGCCACCGGACATGTTGCTTGATGAACTAGCTGAGAAATGCATTGGTAAGACTGAAACAGAAACGGATTCTTGCTTGTGACCAAGTTGTAAAGAACCTTAGCTTGTACCAGGCAGTACCCATGCTCTTGTGCCTTGCTGCACAAGTAGTCAACGAGGCAGCTGGCACACCTTCATAGCAATCTGAGTGAGATGCTTTCATCTATTTACTCTTTGTTGTCGTTCCTCTTGTTGTCTAAGAACGTTAAATGGTTCTGGGGCATCTTCCTCAAGAGTATAGTTTTTGATGAGGAGTCTGCTTCAGCTGCATAAGCGCAGGATATCAGGCAGTGAGCAACATGAAACTTCCCTGCAGAGCGGTAGCACTTTGAATTCCCTGTTAAGCTGTTTGGTTTTGGCATTACAAATTCTTTAAATGTTGCATGTTGTAAACCTGGGCCTTGACTGATGTAACGTTTGATTTTTGTTTGTTAGGATACTGTGGTGCAGATATCAAATCTTTATGTACTGAAGCTGCGCTGTGCTCTCTACGCCGATGCTATCCTCAGATTTATGCAAGTAGGGAGAAGTTGCTACTAGACGTTAATTCTATTAAAATAAAAGCAAAGGACTTTTTCATGGCTATGAAGAAGATTGTTCCAGCTTCAAACAGGATCGAGACTTCGCCCGTACAAGCACTCTCTCCCATTTTCAAGCCACTTTTTCAAAGATCAGTAGAGAATATTTTACAAGTTGTGCAGAAGATCTTCCCGCATGCACAGCTTGCACTAAAGGAGGACCGACAGCAAGGTATAACCACAGCATCCACTTCTTTATAATTCTGCTAAAGCAAAAACTTGTGGTTTGTGCAATCAACTTAAACCTTTCAGACATAATGGTGGTAGAATTTTATTATTTGCATGTGCGTGTCTTGTTTTTGGGCAAGTCTGGAATATAACGCATAGGTTTTATTGTGGATTCGAAACTGGAAGCTCTGAATGATCAATACACAGTAAAGGACGATGCGTTCTCTACTGAAGCATCTTGCTTCTGACGGCAGCTAAGATAATTAGCACTTGTAGAGGTTGACTTGAGGTTTGAAGTATAAGGCACCTATTTTTCTTTAAAAAGTCAAAACTCAGATCTTTGGAGGGGAAGCATTTCTAGGTCAATGTTTCTAATTCCTTTCTGAAGAATGTCAGGACCAGGATACAAGTATAACTGGTCTAAGCTAAATATTGTTTTAGCTATCATCATTTTTAACCAGTCTCCTAATTTAAACGTTTGTGGATCGTACTATACACGTGCACGTGAGATCAATTAGCATTGATACTTACTAGATGAATGGAATTCTGTGGCCATCACATCCTTTATCCCTGTGCTTTCATTGTGGGAACCTCCTCCAGAAAGAAATGGTCTTGTTTGTTTCTTTTTTAGCTATTAAGCAACTGCAGAAAGTGTTTATAATCTCCTTTATTCTAAGGGGGAGAAAAAAATCACCAAGAGTAGCGTACCTTATATGTACACATCAGTGGGACTTAGTAGAGCTTTGTAGTACCTTGTGCCATCTCCTTAGATCTGTGATGGGCTGAACTCTAGGAAATAGCTTTCAGTGTGTGCTCTCAAATGAAGAAAGGGTTTTGGCACTGATTTAGAAGCTGTATTAATGGAAGAGAAAGAGACAAAGGCTATTCAGGAAAGTTAACAAACCTCTTTTGCCTTTCAGAGCATTTCAATCGTATTTTACAAGATGATATGTTTGACAGTGATGACGATGCATGCTTGGTTTCTGGAGATGAATTAAAAGATGGAATGCCTGACGGACCAGAGAAAAAACGCCTCTGTTTCAGCAGGTAAAGAAAGATAGATCCCTGTTATGTTTAAATTCTCAGGTCTGCTGAGTCTTTGTAAACAGTTCCAGCTGTTAAAAGTGCGAGGGGTGGTAGACGAAGGGGCAACATCAAGTTTGTGTGTTGAAGGGGTGCTTGGTATTCACAAGAAGAAAGGGTGGAGGGACTAAAGTTGTAATGAAGTTGCTCTGAATGACCAAATTGAAAAGCCCAGACTTCTCTTCGTAAGCCAAAGTGATCCGTAGACTACCAGAACACGTTGACTTAATCCATGGCATTCTTTGAAAGACTCAAGACCACATAAATGTGCTGTCTGTCCTTTTAGCTAAAAATACCCCAACTTTGTGGGTTTGTGTTGCCACCTTTTGCCCTTCTGTTTTCCAGGATTGTTAAACCAGTAGTGAATTATGTAGCAGAAAGAAAACTGAGAAATGGCTTGTTAAAACACCTTGAGAAAAAATTGAATGGTGTCTTTATTTGTTAAGCCACCAAGTTGTGTTAATCTTGTGATATTTTAGTATGGAAGTCATGCAAGCCCACAGTTGGAAAGTTAGATCATGTTGTCACAGCTGGATCAGTTATTTTTCTCCGTTTCTATTGCTGTGCTGTCCAGAAGATTTTCTGTGCTTTAGAGCAAGGCTAAGTCTCTAGCATCTTTGATTTAAGCCAGCAGAGGTACAGCCTGATTGTAGTGGGGAAACAAATGCTCCTCACCAATTTATTTCCTAGTAGTAAAGCAAGATTGCAGGGATATTAATTTGCAGTCTTGGTTTAGTTAAGAATAGGAAACACAAGGGAAGAAGATGAAACAAAGAGAAGAAGGTGAAACAATTGGAATGACTGAATAACTTAACTGGAAATCTTACATGTATTTAATGTACCGCTGCCATTTGGATTATTTGGGGAGGGAAAAGAAAGTCTATAGGAAAATTACTTGGAACATCTGTGTGTCTATTCAGCACCTCATTTATAAGCTTGTTTTCTTAACTCTTGTTCTAGGAGTGCTTTCTGCGAACCAACATCATGCCAGCCCCGTCTGCTAATAGTAGGAAAAGAAGGGTATGGCCAGGTTTCTTATGTGGCACCCGCGGTGTTGCACGCTTTGGAGAAGTTTCCCGTTCACACCCTGGACCTTTCTGTTCTGCTTACAAACGTTGCACCGCCAGAAGAAATCTGCGGACAGGTACCTTTTTTCTTTTTCTTCTCATCGGATTCACTGACTGTATGTAAAGGATCAATCGAGTTGCAAGTAAGGTGAGCAAAATTAATTGGTAATGGAGGTGGCCTTGTTTTAATGTGCTGGGATGTTTGCTTCTGTCTGAAAATCCCCTTTTCTTTTAGACAGCACCACAAACAATCTGGATGTTGTACATGTCGACATTTTCCATACTCAATTTTACAGTGAGGCTGTTGCTAGCAGCTCAGGAAGCTGGGCGGTGTTGCTAATAAACATCTCTTTGTGGAAAGAAATGCTGTTCATGTCACTGGGATCCAGAAAGTAGTTCTCATTGCCTCCTAAGACTGTGTGCTCCCAGTAGATGGCTCTGTATCAGACTGCATGTCGGCTACTTTTTGTAGGCTTCTTCTAAATTATATTAGTAAGGCAACCAAGGTTTGGGGCTTCTGTTTATTTTGTTTTCGCACGGACATACACAACTTGGGCTGTTGCAGTATGTGCAATAAAAGCATTAACATTCAGAAAACACTTCATTTGCACGGTGATGTGGTTTTAACTAGAAAAAATGACCAGATTTGGTGTTTTTACTTTTAGGCAGGAAATCCATTTTCTTGTTTAGCATCACTACCTTAAAATATTTTTACCTTTAGTGGAAATGTTTGAGAGCCATACAAGTAAGGACAGACATGTTACATGACTGAATACTGATGTGTCCCATAAGAGGGACTTTTCCTTTCTTTGAATGCGATGATTGTGGCTGTGGCCATATAGCTACGGTGTCTAGCCACTGCCTGAATATATCCTTCCCATCTTCTGACTAGAGTTGTCCGAATACTGATAATCTGAAAGGGTGCACAGAGAAATTCCTTATGTGAAAGGATGCTTGCCACTCTGTTCACGCAGTTTCATTTCATGGGGCAGTCAGATGGCTATGTAGCTATGTATTAAGAGGTTCTTGTACGTGTTTTAGTTTTCTTACGCAAGCTTTCCTTTTCACTAGCTGATCCGAAATGCTCAGAAGACAGCACCAAGCACAATTTATGTCCCAGATATCCATTTATGGTGGGACAACGCTGGACCTGCCTTGAAACTTACTTTTCTAACTCTACTACGTAACATTCCAGCATTTTTGCCAGTTTTGCTGCTTGCTCCGTCTGATGTACGTCACTCAGATCTCCCAGAAGAGGTATTTGTCAATACTTTCCTTACTATTTCTTCAGTGTCTTGTAATTTATGAATGCTTTCAGCATCAAAATGCTGTGCTTTCTTAAATGCATGCTGTTATTACTCAGGCACCCTAACAAATCACTTAAAATTTGCTTAGAGAAAAAGAATACTGTGAAAGCATCTGCTTAAGTTTTTTTCTGAGTCAAGCAAGTGACTTTCACCCCTTTCTCACGCATGCAAATAATAAATTAATACAATAATTCTGGTGGCTACAAAGTGGTTCAGTCAAGAATATGAAGTGCTTGAAATGACAAGAGGATGTTTTTACTGAAGAGATTTCTTCTGACTGTCTGCCATTCCATGCTATGTTGGGTAAACTGCTAATAATGCAATTTAGTAGAGAATTGAAACACTTTGATTAAAAAATAAATAAATAAATCAGTTTCTTTCTTCATAGAGGCCAAAGCTTTCCAAGCTGGAAAGCTGAGTTCCAATTTCTGCTAAAGTAACTTTGGAATCGAATTCTAGTTGTAATCCTAAATAAACTGTAGTAGAAGTAGGTGCAGAACTTCATTGACTTCTGAGAGTTTACATTAAGGGAAGGTGCCCAAAACAGGACCAAGCTGTTCTCATTCTGATGATTTGGTCTCAGTCACTGGGGGAAGAGAACGGGTCTAACCTAGACGTGTTTATTATCAACTGCTTTGAAAGTGCTTGAGTTCCCACAGAAGTTTTTGTACAGGCTGTAAATTCCTTCTAAAAGAAGTAGTGAAATTCCTCACCTACCTTTTATTACTAGAACTTGAAAATGGAGGAAGACGTAGAGGTACTAGCTACTTCAGACACCTTTTGGGAGAGAAATAAAAACTCAGCAAAAAGCCCTCACTTGTCTGCTGAAGCCTTTCTCTTCCCTCGATAGCCATAAAGGGTCTAAGTAAAGGCTGCAGCAAGGCAAGTAAATACAAAGGAGGCGCTGTTGGATGTGGTGAAAGCCATTACTTTACCAGTGTAGCGTACAATCCCTTCAGCGAGCTTTAATTCTACAGGTGATTCTTAAAGGTGATATTTGAATTTGCCGTGCCAGCCTGTGAAAATGTAGCGTTTTAAGGCCAGGATGATAACTTTTTTCAGTTTGTGTTCTTCAGGTTATTCTTAATTTGAAAAGGTACTCGTCTTTTTGGAATAGAAGATGAATTTTTGTGGCCTTAAATCTGAAATGTCTCTCCTCCTTCTGCTTTAGATGCAAAAATTATTTAATACGGAATTTGGAGAAGTGTGCAATATTGAGTTGCCTGGTAGGGCAGAGAGAGCATCTTTTTTTGAGGACCTAATTCTAAATGAAGTGGCTAAGCCTCCCGTAAAGAAAAGAGGTGAGGAGGATATGAGAAGTACATCTAAAACTTTCCTATCGAAGTTACTAGCTCTTTGGGCTTTGCTTTGGTGGTCATTTTCTGTCAGTAATTTGTCATATGCTTGTATCTGAGTACTGTAAATTGGCTAATTTTTCCTGATGAATTGAAGTTGATCGGACATTGGAAGTTGTGCCTGTAGCACCACCAGCTGAGCCTCAGAAGCCACAAGAGGAAGAAGTAGGGATGCTGGAGGAGGAAGAGGAGGATACCTTGCGTGACCTTAGAATTTTCTTGAGGGACGTTACTCACAGACTTGCCACTGACAGACGTTTCAGGGAATTTGCGAAGCCCGTTGACCCACAGAAGGTAAAGTAGTGCTGATCTGTGTGTGTCTGTAACTTCTCAGTGTTTGTACTTCTCAGCGTTTTGGGGAAGGTTCAACTTTGTTTTTAGGGCTGCACTGTTAGGATTTTGCAAGAAGCAGAGGCAGTGCTTTTACTTCTGCTGACTCTCAAATGTCTCTTATGGGATTATTCGCTGAAAGCCCTGGTTTCATTCTAAAAAGCCAGTCCAAATGCCAACACAGTTTGCTCGTGAAAAAGCTTTGATATGTAGGCGTGTCACAGCACTGAGAAGCACAGAGATCTTTCCTTATAATTACAAACAGTATTTACAGGAGTACTTGAGTGAAGTCTGAAGCCCTTTCTTGGACTGTCAGTTCCTGTGGGAACAGGAATAGGAGCAGCAGTTTGTAAAAATAAGTTTTGAGATCCTGTTCTCTGTTTCATCTGGAACTCCTCAATAGGAATCAACCATAAGTGCAGTGTGTTTTCTTTTTCCTCCAATTGGCTGCTTAGATGCCTTTTTCTCCTTAATTTATGAGATAAGCCTAAACTAGGGGCGTATATTTCAAAGACAGATGTAACTTGAATATACCTGCGGATCAGCAAAGTCCTCTTCTTGTGGGCATCCACTGGCTTTTCTTCCCCTTTTCTCCTAGGTTCTTGAGCTGTGAAAAATCTAGACAGATACATATGTCCTCATCTGAACTGGTCATTAGTCTCCTCTTCTGGTCTGAGGGAAGAAATGAGCACCTCAGGGCCCAGTTATCTCATTCTAAAGTAGATGCCTGCAATAGGTACTTCACAGGTGCAATTCATGCACCTTTTCCTCAATGTCAACAACAAAGAGAATGCCGGATGGCTTGCTCAGCTTTCACTGTTGTGATTTTCTGAAGCAAAGTGAAATGAATCTCCCACCCTCAGTGTTTCTTCTCTACCATGCATGTGCTTCTGACCTCCCTACTTCTTGTTGTCCTCTCGTGGCCGTGCTAATGAAAAATGAAAGAGCCCTTCCATTTTTGAGAAGCAAACTGGTTAATTTCAGCATCTTCTGATGCATCGCAAATGTTCAGAGTTTTTAGGAAGTTGTTTATTTAAAGTCTTCAGAATAATTTTGGTAGACAGTGTGCAAGGTTAAGAAAACCTCTGAATGCTTGTATTTGATCTGCAGGTACCTGACTATGCCACAAGGATTAAAGAGCCGATGGATCTTTCAACAGTTCTGACTCAAATTGACTCGCGCCAGTACCTCGCTGCCGGAGACTAGCTGAAGGACATCGATCTAATCTGTAACAATGCCTTAGAGTACTACCCGGATCAAAGATCTACAGGTGAGGATGTGCTTTTTAGCCCTAGTTTAAAAAATCTGTCGAACGTATAGATGGATAAATGCTGTGTGCGGACAATAGACTTCGGATGGATTAGATGATTTTGGACGTCCACAGAGAACATCTCTTACCACATTGTAAATATGTTATCATTTTGCTACTTGGGCATGGAATTGTGATATAAGTGTTCCCAAGGAACTTGTGCTTTTGTTTTAATTAACTTCGATGTTGTTATGCTGAAAATATTCACTGAGAGAACCTTTCAGAACCAACCTATGAAGAAAGCAATTTTCTTCTGTGATCAAAACAGTTTCATTGGTTGGTAGACAACATTCAGTTAAAGTGTTTAAAATTTCAGATCGTCACAGCGCCTATGTTTTGCAAGACACTGCATATTCAATGGTGAGGAACGAAATGGATACAGAGTTTAGACGACTTTGTGAACAAATTAAAGAATCTCGTGAGAAAAGAGGTACGTGCTTTAACGCTAAGGATTTGAAGACTTGTCTCTGCATTTGTAACTGAAAATGCACGACGAAGATCTTTGGTATCTATTCTTTCTTGCAAGGTCGCACCTCTGCAGCGTGTGCTCCATGCGACAACTCCAAGTCACCACAGCAGAACCCTGCTACTGAAGACGAGAAACCAGATGAAGAGAGTAATGAAAATGAGGAGATGCCAGCGGCACCTGTAGATGCCAGTACACCCATTTCTAATGGCAAGTTGCATTTTATTCAGCTGCTCTTGTCGTTCATACCTTCTCTGTTCTTGAGGCGCAACAGGTGTCTCTGATGCCTGGCTCTTTATGGCAGAGGTAGTTTGTTTTCAAATTGACTTCCAAATGGGAGAGAGAAATCCAGAGGTCATTCATTCAATATAGTGATGAATTAAAGTTCGAAGAAAGTTGGTTCATTTGATGTACTCTTACTGGAACTTCATTTTGTAAACAGAACGACCCCCCACTCAAGGATATGACAGCTTCCCTCCCGTACTAAAAATGATAGTGCTCACCCTTGTAGGAGCAGCAATGTGAAGAAGGTCAAGGGCAGTAAGAAGGGTTCGAAGCTTTGATATAACAAGCCTTTCACTTTTTTTGACAGAGCTCCTAATAAGCATCTTTAGCAAGGTCTGGAGATGGGAGAAAAACTCAAACTAGATTTTAATTCTAGGATGTATAATGTCAAGCTTGACTGTTCCTCTGAACAGTCAATTGAATTTAATTTTTTTTAATTTAAATTAATTAGTTTATTTTTTTAATTTAAATTCAACTGAATTTAAAGTTTTGAATTTAAATTCCAATTGAATTTATTGAAAAAAATTCCAATTGAATTTAAAGGTTTTTTTGTTGTTGTTGTTTTTCACGAAACACTAAGTTTATGTGAAAGGTTTTGCTGCAATATCTTTTTGCCAAGGATATTAAGCTTAAGTTATCCACAAGAAAACGGTGGGGAGAGGGAAGCTTTAGTTTTGAAAGCTTTTTTTTTTTTTTTTTTTTTTCTCTACCGGTTTTTCTTGAGCACAGCAGCGTTTCAGTGTCTGCCTGCCATTAGTTGCCCCACTACCAAGTCAGGAGGGTCAATTAAACTTGCGTGAGGCAGAATTTGTTTATCTGAATCTACGTGGTTCACATAAATATATTCTTGTTTCCTTCTTTCCCTAGGATTATTCTTCTCCCAGTATTGAATGTTTCAACGGACACCGTTGAAGATCAATGAGCAAAAGCATCCTGCGGTGTTCAGTCTCCAGCTTTGAAGAAAGTATGGCGATACTGAGGGGAAATGTCAAGAGAAGATGCTTTTCAAGGTACTGTATTTCTATATGTTCAATCTCTGTTCGATTTGTAGATTGAAAAGCAAGAGAGAAAGCATGTGCAGTGAGTTGTGGCCTGATAAACCTCCGGCTAAAATCAGCAGAGGCCTATGAGCATGCTGATGGCGTACCAGTACCTTAAAACTAGCATCCCTCTTCTCAGTGAAAGTCTTCCGCTTTTCTAAAAAAAACTGTTTTTTTCCCCAACCCCTTTGAGGTGGTGTTGTGGTTTAACCCGGCCGGCAGCTAAACACCACACAGCCCTTCTGCAACCCTCCCACCTCCCTCTCTGGGATGGGGGAGAGAAACAGGACAGTGAAGCCCGCGAGTTGAGATAAAGGCAGTTTATTATGACAGGAAAATAATAATGATGATGATGATGATGATAGTACTGCTACTAGTAATGTGTACAAAACAAGTGATGTACAATGCAGTTGCTCACTACCCGCTGACCAGTGCCCAGCGTAACCCCTAGCAGCCCAGCTGCCCCGCCCTATCCATGGTGCAGCGTGTTGCCATAAGGCATAGAATTCTTTGGCCAGTTGGGGTCGGCCATCCTGAGTCTGTCCCCTCGCAGCTGTTGCTGTGCGCCGATTCTGATCGCCAGTAGGACAGTGAGACACCGAAAGGTCCTTGGCTTGTTGTAAGTACTGCTCTGCAGCAACTGAAACATCGGGGTGGTATCAGCAATCTTCTAAACATCCTTTCACACATTCTAAGCCAAAACATAGCAACCTACCCGCTACTAGGAGGAGAACTAACGCTGTCCTAACTGAAACCCGGACATGTATCTTTTCCACTTGGGTGCTATTGCTCATAATTTTGAGAATTCAACATGAGCAAGCTAGGAAATGTGGGTACATACAGAACCGCGTGTATA
Organism: Aythya ferina; assembly: GCF_964211825.1. Lineage (NCBI taxonomy): Eukaryota > Metazoa > Chordata > Aves > Anseriformes > Anatidae > Aythya > Aythya ferina. The sequence goes on from NW_028181415.1 coordinate 429,264, forward strand.
TGGCATGCAACAGACTTGGGATGTGGATCCTGCGTGAGGCCTACAGGCTTCTCTTTGTATACCATGGAGCACTGGCTTGTAAACATGGTGAAATTTCCCATCCTTGATGGGTCTAATACAACAAGTCTTTTCTCCCTTCTCTGCCCTGTCCTCTTTCTTAATGTAGGCAGTTGAGAAAGCCAAAATTGGAACGAAAAAAAGAATATAGCACAGGTAAGTGGCTGTAAGTCCCCAGGATACCTATTTGCGCAGGTTACTGAAGAGGATGGCACTTGGTCACTCCATGGCTTTCATTTGGCCCCAAAGCCTTCTGTAGTCAGCTGAATTCACTCCTCAGTGACTTTTCTGTGAAGAGAGGTAGGTGCAAATAGGAGATTTTATGAATTCCTTGGGGAGGGAGCAGTGTGAATTGCAGCTTGGTAGGCACAAAGCAAACTGTTCTAATTGTGCAAAGTAAATCGATACTTGATAAGTTCAAACTTAGTTTTATAGCTGGCAAGCACAAAAGTAAACCTTAGCTGTGATCCTAGCAGCACAGTGGTGTAGCTCTTCCCTTCCCCTTGTCCTCTTGGCTCTTTTAATGACAGTGCAAGCAACCAACCTGTGCCAAAGGGTGCTGTATGGCAAACAATGGGCAGGCTTTTTTCTAAAAAGCACGAGTTTGAGTTATGTGGTGTTTGGGTGTTTCTCTTGAAACGGTTCTTCCCTCCTTGAGCTGTTAGATCCTAATGCAGGAAATGGAAGTGCTGCATGCATAAACAGAGTAATCAAACATACACCTCTTAGGAAGAGGCTTGCAATGTCCTAGTGTTTGTTTTGAGCACTGTTAGATACAGTTTGACATGAATGGAGTGAAAACACCTTAGAGAAAGGTGTTGATTGTTCTCACTTTTCCAAGACAGAAATAAGTGGAGTAGATTTCCCTCCTGCATGGAACAAAAGTTGCACGTTTGTTTTTGTCTGGCTAGCTTTCAGTCTCTTTAAAAATTTCCCTACAGGTCCCAGTTTGAAGTAGACAGTTTAAACGTGCAGAGCGATAAAGAAGTGGAATGCAGTGGTTGTGACACCAACTTCTGACCTGAAATGTAAAGAAAACTCAATCCACTTCAGGGTGCCTTTTTTGTCTGTCTGTTTCCATTTTACAAGAGCAACGGTGAAATAAGGAGAATCCCATCTTCACTGTTTCAAAAGACTTTGTTTCTGCGTTTCAGTCACCAGAACATTGAGGAGTAGAGCTGGTGCAAAAACTGTGAGACGAGTCCACGGAGAAAACAGGGACTTGGAGCTGCGCCGCAGCTGTAGAGTCGGACACAGTCGGTACTCGACTACTAACTCGTCCATTCTATTTGACAAACTTATGACAAAGTAAGTCATCTTTTCTTGCAGACCTCTTAGAATGATCTTTCTTCGCAAGCCTTTGCACTATGGCATGATGTTGGCCTCGACTTGCTCTTTATTTTGACAGCAAAGAGGTATGGCTGCTCCTGGCATTTCCTTCCTGTTTACAGGGAGACACCGTTACTGGCTAGATAAACAGATTTTCTTGAAGGTGCTATTTCAGCATATAAGAATTGATTTATAAAACAACCAACAACAGCAACAACAACAAAAGTGCTTCATGGCTTGCTAGTTTTGTAATCTCACATTTCTCCAGGAATACTTGATTTGCTGCATTTCACCATTACACTCGTCAGCGCCGCTGATTCTGGTTTATCACTATTTGCATTGCAAATCTCCTTGTCCAAAGCTTAAACTGATGTATGCACTTCTTGAAAACAAAACCTGAAGTTGCAGAGCAGAAGACTCAAGTCATTATGTTAGCAGCTGTGTAACCATACTGCTTTCCAAGCATAAGATGTCCAGCTTATTTTGTTTCTATGAAGAGTTTAAATGGCTCCCGTTAAGCAAAGATGTCCCCACACTGATACTTACTATTAAGCAAGGATTCCACCTCCTTTGGCTGAGGTCTGCTCCCTTACTCACATTGGAACATTCATCCAAGTAGCCTGCAATTCCACACTGTCGGGGGAAAGTCCATAGAATAGAAAAGGTTCCTCCAGTCTCTTCCTCAGCCTTTTTTTGAAGCATGCAATAAAGCAAAACATTCACAGGCTGCCCTTCCATGCAAAACAAGGCAAATTAGTAAGACAGGAGCCACAAAACTGATTGTCCTTTAAAGTTAAAATGAGATTTGAAATAGATCGAGTTAGCAAGTGTTGTAAGTCTGTAGCTAAGTCTGGTTTTGCCAATGCAGCACAATTCCCTATCACGTAGCCAGAGCTGCTTCTGTAGCTCCAAGAAGCAAAACTGCTTTGACAAAATACTGTGTCATCAAAGCATTCGTTGGCTCAGTAGGCACGGCTCAGGTTCAAGAAGTTTGTGAAAAAATGAGTACTAACAGAAGCAGCAGGGTCCAAAGAAACACTTTATGTCCCCACTGCGAAATGAGGGGCTTTACCTTGAGTGTTATGCACACTGTCAATAGAAAAGCACTGTAACAGAATCTGCCACGGCAGTTTGCATGTTACTGAAAGACCATCAGAGTGGGACTGCAGCAAGATCATTGCGAAGTTACAAAAAAACCATGTGGGGGTGGGAGTTTAGTTGCGTTCGATAACACAATCTTAGATAAAGATTTTGGTCTTAACGTAAAAGTAAGGATGTCTACTGATCTCTTCAACTCCAACAACTGAAGCCCAAGTCTGAAAAATCGCCTTTAAGAATGCAAAGAAAATATTTAACTCTTCTGTATGTTCATACTTTGCTATCAAGCAAAGGAATGAATGCTGATGCCTTAACTATGTAGGGCTGTAGCTTTAAAAACTTTAAATGTACGTGAAATTATTTGGGGGTGTTTTCACATGCAAAGCCTAATGCAGTGCATGCAAGCCCTGTCATCTTCTTCCTCTAGTAGTGTCGCGTTAAGGGGTGTAGCCGATTGATCGTCATGGGTCCCGTCGGATTCAGGGTGCTGAACTATCACGGTCACGGATTCACCAACAACGCAGTACGGCCTCGCTCTAGTCGCATTCAAGGAGAACTCTCACAGCTAGGAAGAATGCAATTAAGTGCAATTTCTTACGGCGACAGGTACACAGGTTCTTTGGATTGTCAGTGATAAATTCACTGTCTGCAAAAGCAAGCTAGCGTGCATGAAATGCACAGGTACACAGCCTAGGTATTAAGACATTAAAAAGCATCAAAACTCTAGAGATTTCTAAGATTCCACAGAGACGCCTGGTATAAGCAAGCGTTCAGATCTTACCCCACGGCGTCCCAATGGAGTGGGGGTGGGGGAGTGAGAGGCTCAGCCTGTCGAGTGATGTCAGAAGGAATCCTTCCTGATAGTATCTTCCCTAACATCCCCTTTCTCTTAAAGCAATTGATATTATTTTCTATCTTTAAGGTGGAGCTTGAGTGACTCTAGTCGTGCATATCTTGGTTGTGCTTGGTAGAAATGATCTCACTTGCGTTTAAAGGTACAGGCTCTGAGAAATTCCGAGGGCGTGCTCAGTGAGGGGTGGTTGCACCTTGGAGGCGGGTAGCTTTTGGGATGGAGGTGTGCTTATGATGCCTAGTCGCTTAAGGCGATTACTCCACAAGTAGTAACTTAGTGTTGATTTAACTCCAGCATATCTAAAACATAAGAAGGATGTTAGTATGGAAGAAGCCGATGAAACCAGTCCTTAAATCTTACTACTTATTGTGCGTGAGCAGACTGGCGTGAGTTTTAGCTATACTGGCAAATATCAAACCACACCTGTGTCGTCCCAAAGCTGGGAAAAAAACAAAAACAAAACCAAGGAAATGTTGAAGCAAATAGGGAGGCCTGTAGCTTGTGCAGTCTTTTAGCTGAGAAAATAAAGAAGGAGAGAGACAGGTAGCCTTGAGCTAGCAGAAGCAAGGAAGAGAAGGGCTAAAAGGGAAAAAACAGGAAGGAGAACACCAGCTCCAGACTGACCTATAGTAACCTTTTTCTCATTAAGGGTCATTAGCACATTAAAAATCACACCTGTCAAAATGCTAATCTATGCTAATGTGGGATTCGGTGTGTGTCCCCCCTCTCCTGTTCCCCCTCCCCCCTGGTATTCCTCTGTAATGCACAAGCTCAGTGGAGATAAGTTAGGTGAGCTGTAATAACCAATCCAAAGGAGCCAAAGAGAGAGTTTTCACAAGTTTCCTGTGTATAAATGACGGTGATTCGAGTCAGAGGTGTGCTTGCTTTGCAAAAGATGGCCAAGTACCTGACTCTGCAGAGTTCTATAAGTAATTATATAATTAAAAGACCTTCGTGTGCATTCCGACTCTGGGTGCTTATTGGCGCGGTGCACTCTGCACGAACCTGCAGACAACATCTGTACTCAGTGTCATGCCTACAGACAACCCTTTACTGTTGGGACCTGCATATTTTTCTGTGCATTCAACACAACCCCTTTGGCACAACTAGTTAACCACGTAGCTGCCAGTCCACCACTCAGTTGCACTTGTGAAGAGGAAAAGCTATTTCCGTCTACTGTAGGAGCACATCCTCTAAATGCAAGCTTCACTCAGCTGGTCATTTACTGCAGGACAAGATTTGAAAAGTGTTGTTGAGTTCTGGGTTTCCTGCTTACAGGAAAAATTAAGTGCTAGATCGCCCTCTACTCCGCTTTGTCTGCTGCATTTAATGGAGATTAAACTGATTTCGTTTGCTCCTCCGTTTATGGACAATGAGCTGAAGGAACAGGTACAGCACATTAGCCTGGAATGCCTTCCCTCCCAACCAAAGTAAACTGGAGCTGTAACTAACACAAGCAGAAGCAAGGCTTCTGTGTTTTCAGCTGAATAAAGTTCCAACAAAATCATCCTCTGGGATTTGAAGGTTACTTCACATGACATGCCAACGACTCTTTTCCCTCCATTGTAAAGCGGATCCCTGCTGTTAGTTGCTCTAGAAGCAAAGGAATCATCGGTTTGGTTACCAAATAGCCGCTTCTGCAAACGAGAAGTGTTGTGCTCTCTCTTCCCTTTGAATGACTCCACACTTCTCATCAGCTACTGGATTGCTGACCTAGAATCAGAGAACATCCCAAGGTGGAAAGGACTCCCAATAATCACCAAGTCCAACTCGTGGCTCCACACAGGACCACCCCAAAGTGAGACCCGATGTCTGAGAGCATTGTTCAACACTTGTTGACCTCCGTCAGGCTCGGTGCCATGAGCAGTGCCCTGGGCAGCTGTCTCAGTAGCCAGCCACCCCCTCAGCGCAGCACCTGAGGCGCACGGGGCTCGGCGGGGCGGCCCGGGAGGGGAGGACGGCGGGGCGAAGTGGCAGCTCCCTCAGAGCCGTCTCCCCGCCGCCTCGGCCGCATGCCGTGGCTTTTTCGTGTCGGGGCTTTTTCATGTCGTGCCCTCGGTCTCTCGCCGCGGGTGAGATGCTGCTCCCCAGCGCGGACCCCTTGCGCGCGGGGCCTGCCCGCGGCGGCGGCGGGAGGGAAACCCCAACCCCAAAGCCCTCCCGGCAGGGAGAGCTCGGGGTGAGGGCCGATCCGGCACCGACAGTAAACACACGCCGGAGGAAACGCTCTGGTTTTAGCCATGAGCAGCGCGGCCAGGTTCAAAAGGCGTCACGCTGGAGCTCCGAGTTCGGCGGCGTTCCGAGGCCGTTGTGGCGGTTGTGGAGACGGCCCCGGCTGAGGTGGCTGCTGCTGTCGCTGCTGTCCCCTCTGTCCCTGCTGTTGCCGCTGTTGCCGCTGTTCCCGGACCTTGGAGACCCCCGGCGGCTCCCTGTGCCAGGCCCTGTGGCCCCGGGGAGCTGCCCGCCGCCTCGTCGGCCAGCCCGGCAGCAATCCTGCCAGCACAGAATAGCCCACTGCGTTTCAGGGTAAAGTGACGATTAATTTCTATTTCCTGGCCTGGGTGCTGCTTTCTTCTTTAAGGAAGCTTCAAGGTTAAAGGTTCAACTCAGTTATGTCAGGGTTCAACTCCGTTTCGTGAAGGGGCTCTTGTACGAAAGCTTAAGCTGGGATTGACTCTCTGCTAAGCGGAGGCCAAACGTGGACCTACTGAGAAGCAGGTCCTAAGTGATAACATTTTCTAAAGAGACTGCTAAACACATCTGAAGAGTGCTGCTGCAGAACTCTGAATGGGGGGATAGCAACTGTCTTAAGTGATCTGGAATCTTGAATTTACTTTTCAATGGACAAGAGGTGTGTCTCTCAAGGCAAACAAAGAGAGGAGTAACACCCTCTCTTGTCACTCATGTCAACATAAATTTATGCTCAGAGCGTAGGTGTAGGAACAGCATCGGTATGTATATGGAACATCGGGAGAGGAAGCTCTATCGGTATTTACAGTTTTTCTACTATCTTGCCAGAGAGACGTCATCTCCAAATGAGAAATGGATGTATTTTGAAACAGTGGTGGTGGATCGGATTTCTTCTTTCTAGTGTTAATATTTGCTCTTGAATCGTACTTAATAGCTGGTAACACCTCAACCAGTTGTCAAAAATAAACTTAAAAATGTGTAAGGCTTATCTCATTGGTCAGTATAAAGATCAAGGTCTTTGCTTCGCTTCGCATCGCTTCACTTTGCTTCCCTTCCCTTCCCTTCCCTTTTTTTCTTTTTTTCTTTTTTTTTTTGTTTTTGTTTTTTTTGTTTGTTTGTTTTTTTCTTTTTTCTTTTTTTCTTTTTTCTTTTTTTCTTTTTTTCTTTTTTTCTTTTTTTCTTTTTTTCTTTTTTTTCTTTTTTTCTTCTTCCCTTCCCTTCCCTTCCCTTCCCTTCCCTTCCCTTCCCTTCCCTTCCCTTCCCTTCCCTTCCCTTCCCTTCCCTTCCCTTCCCTTCCCTTCCCTTCCCTTCCCTTCCCTTCCCTTCCCTTCCCTTCCCTTCCCTTCCCTTTTTTCTTTTTTCCTTTCCTTTCCTTTCCTTTCCTTTCCTTTCCTTTCCTTTCCTTTCCTTTCCTTTCCTTTCCTTTCCTTTCCTTTCCTTTCCTTTCCTTTCCTTTCCTTTCCTTTCCTTTCCTTTCCTTTCCTTTCCTTTCCTTTCCTTTCCTTTCCTTTCCTTTCCCCCCAGTATTGTTTTTCTGTTCTCCTTCTCACTGCAGTCTTGATTTTGTTTCTTGTCCCTTAAGTATGTTTCCAATGTGTTGCTGAAACATTTTCCCTTTCAATCCTAAAAAAGGAGCTGTCACTGGTGAAGATCGGAGCTTATCCCTGAGCCCAGGAGCTGTCACCTTAGTCTTCCAATCGGACAAGGACGACTTCATTTCTCATGTAAATGCATTTGTCAGGTTTGCGTATTGTTTTTTCAGGAATGGAAAGTGTGTATAGAATGGATTTAAAATCAATTTTAAATGTAAAACGTCAAGGCAAAAAAGTTCTAATTACAACCTCTGCACACAATTTGCCAGCTGTGGGACTAGGAGTTTTCTTATTTACTGTGTTTTGTTTAACGTGTCTGAAGTTTAATGGACAGCAATCAAGGCGTGCTAGAAATCTGAAAGCACTTTATGCTTTGTTCTCTCCGTCATTTTGGTATAACAAACTAGCTTATGTTTTAAACCCTCCATGAGGGTAGTGGTTTCCCTAAAGGTAACAAGTCCCTGTGTGCTACAGTAAGACAGTAACAAAACATGAAGTATAGAAGTTCATCCTGTCATTATTCAGCTTCTGCCTATGGACACACAACTACGCTTATTTAAAGCGGTATCACCTTGAAACCTAATCAGCATTTTAAAAAGGACTTTGTAGCAGTTATTGGCTTTTGTCCTGGAGGGCTGAGGTTTGTTTTGTTTTGTTTTACATTCAGCATTTCCGTTTCTAGCTTACATTCCCCTGTTATTTTGCATGAGGAAAGCGTGAAACTTTAGAAAGGAGAACGGAAAGAGCTGCTTTTTAGTCTAACTTTTCAGTTTGTCGTAGGAGTTTTAAATGTGGTAGGAGTAAAACACCAGAAGTACTGCTGCCAAAGTTATATTCAAACTCGTCTTTCTTGGAGAAGCAGAAGAAGCCCAGGGAGAAATAAATTTGCAAATATGCTCTTCATGCTCTCCTTTCCCAAGATTTCTCTGAGATATAGCCCATCCTCTGTGGGTTTTGAGGTATATGGTTCCCAGGAGTGAAAAGGAGGGCCAAACATCTCTCCTCTTGGATCTCAGCATGCCAGGGCTTTAGTGTACTGCCACTTACGGCTCCGCTTTTTCACCTGGAAAAAGCGACCGCATGATGTAGACTGAGGAGCCCTCACAAATTAACTTGCCGTCACCAAGTGACGCCCAGAAAAGGTGTATTTAAAAGCTAGGCTCATTATAGAATCACAACAAACCCCTCATGACTGGTGCAGTAGACAGTGAGGTAGAGGGCGAGCCCTGGAAAGACAGAAGAAAAGTAGCAGTGAGTTCTGGGTACCTTTGTGCAGACGAAACAGAAAAACGCAGGCAGTGAAGTAATAGTGTTCCGTTACTAATGCCAGCAATAGATAATTGCAACAATTATCTATTAGATCATAGGTACTAATTAACAGATAATTGCGCAACTCCGGAAATCAATAAATAACTGATTCCCCTCAGAGAATGTCTTCTACATTTTTATATTAAAAAGACTCCAGAGTTGTAATGGATTAAAATCCTACGGAAGGGAAAGAAATGGCATCAGCCACTAGTTCTGCAGAAGCGAAAAGTAATACTGATAGAGTTTAGATGGAAATTTTCACTTTGTGTGTTTAGTTTGGGGATTCTTTTTAAATCATTCATACCAGCGATTTAGTTCTTAAGGCTGTTTCTTTGAGATTAAGTGACAGGACTTCTGTTACTCTTTTCTTCTTGGAATGCTTCTTGATAGTCTTACGTCAGCCAGAACTTCTGTCTCTGTCGCAGATGTGAACAATGACCGTAGCTAAGAAGCCCAAATCTTCAAAGCCTAAAAAGCCCTCTTCAAGGCGGTCTGGCAAATCCAAGAAACCAAGTCCTAAAATACTGATGTCACGCACCGCCAACTGGGGCCGGATAGTGCCTGCAGAAGATTCAAGCCAAGTCTTTGTGGCCGAAGGACGTGGAGGTGCTATTTACTGTAGATCATCTGAAAAATCTAAGGCTTTTGCCCCAAGAGATCTAAGTAAGTGTGCGTTCTATCCTGCCTCCATTGTCTTCAAAGCAAAAGTAGAAAATGCAGTTCTTACTTGTTGCACTGCTAGAGAAGGGGACTACTGTGAAGAAAGACTTCAAAAGCGAATCCCCTAAGGCAACTGAAGTGACTGATGTTACAGAAATTAATTTTGATATATTTACAGTCAACAGAGAAATATGGGGAGCTTTTTGTAATGCACAGATTCCTCCATGTCTTTTCTGTTTTGCAGAGAAAAGTGTTTGATTGTTGCTATTCACAGCTTCCATTTTTCACAGGTTTTTTGAAGGATAACATTGCTCAGGAAAAAATCTGGTATCTGTAGGGGTACCGTCATTCCTAGTTCCTAGTTTTTACGTTTTTACCGTATAATTTCAAGTCTAAGTTTGTGGTTTAAGTTATAATAAGGAAAAAAACAGTAGTTGAGTTAATCAGGTTAAAGATTATAGATGGAGAGGAACTTGGCATTAGGTGCTACAAACAGAATGGCAGTTAGCCTTGCCTTAGAAAAATTAAAATGGTTGACTAAAGTTTTTTTTTTTTTTTTTTTTTTTTTTCCCCAAAACATTGTGTTGACCAGCCAATTTGAATTTGTTGGTATTAAAGCTGTCTGCAATAGGTTTTTCTTGTTTGGATTGTAGCTAGCTCCTCTAGGTGCTCCTGCAGAATAGTACTTTTTTAAATACCTTTCTTCGAAACAAACAAACAAGATCTCTTTTTAAATTTAACTTTCTTGCAGTCGTTAATGATGGAATTGCTCCGCCACAGAGCATTCTTTTTCCACCTGAGAAGATTTGTATGGATTGGCAAGAAACACAAAGTGTTGGAGTTGGCCTGTACAATCTTGGCAACACATGTTTTCTTAATGCTACTCTACAGTGTTTGACCTACACACCCCCACTTGCCAATTACATGCTTTCTCTTGAGCACAGCCAGTCATGTGAGTACTTTCTAACAGTATTTTGAATCTGTTGGATAGCTCTGAAGGTGAAAGAACAGCAGTGATTCTGTGAGATAAGCTTATTTGCCTGATTTTACCTGTAGCAGCTGGCTTTGAGCACTGTATTAGCAGTGGGCTCCGAATAGCATATGGAGTGCAATTAATGCACCATGTTTTATTTATTTAGTTATTTGTTTGTTTGTTTGTTTGTTTATTAAAGGATCATTTATTGCTTCATGGGAATAATGAAGTGCATTGGACAGTAATGCATTTGGTAGTAATTTTAGAGAGTAATACATTTTGCAGCCTGTGGAGTTCACATTCCTGTCAGCCTTTACAACTGCGACTTTGCAGTAGTCTTTTAGATTTCTCATCACAAAATGCATTTGAATACAGGCTTAGTGGATATTTTTCTTCTGTCAAGTTGTGTGAAATGAAATGTTACAAGACTGTTGGGACATTGGCATCTTGGGAGAATAGAATGTAGCAAGGAGAGTGGATATTGTATCTATAGTTTAAATTGTACTTAGATGTTTGTAGTTCTGGATATTTCGCTGGACTGGGATGCTTTGCTCTTTCACTCTTCAGGTCGTGAACAAGATTTTTGCATGATGTGCACGATGGAGACTCACATTAACCAGGCCCTGCGTTGCACTGTTGATGCCATCGAGCCTACGCATGTTATCAGTAATCTCAGTCGTAAGTGGCTTCAGATGTGTTTCTTTTCGATAGCTTGTAATCTTCAAATAATTATTTGATGTGTCTAAGTGGTTTTAACACTCCAATGAAGAGAGATTTTAGAAATACAAGAATGATTTCATTTTTAAATGAGGTCAATACTATCATCTTCTTATTTAGGAATAGGACAACATTTCCGTTTTGGCAGTCAAGAAGACGCACACGAGTTCTTGCGCTATACTGTTGATGCTATGCAGGAAGCGTGCTTGAACGGAAGCACCGAGTAAGCATAAACAAGTTCACTTTCATACATTCTCTAGCACCTTCTAGTCCTTTATTTACTCTCAGAAATGATCTCTAGCACCTTTTAGTGCCTTATTTACTATCAGCAACGCAAGTCTACATCATCCTTGGTTTTCATCAAACTCTTTGAAGAGTTAACTCTGTGCCTTAAATCTTCTGAGGTCTGATTATAATTTATTTCCAGATTGGACAGATCTTCTCAAGCTACCACCATCATTCATCAAATATTTGGAGGATTTCTAAGATCGAGAGGTACTTGAAAAAATATTCCTGTCCTTAGAACTGATCTGTGTCTTTTGTCGGTAGTAAAGCAGTCTGTAGTTTGTCTAAAGTAGTATCTGTCAACAACTTGAATTTGGACAGTTAGTCTCCTTCACATAATGTTAAGCATTTATATTTTGCTTCCAGTGAAGTGCTTGAATTGCAAAGCAGTTTCAGATACGTATGAGGCATTTCTTGATATCACTTTGGATATAAAGGTAAGATGTTTTCTAAATATAATTCATGATGTTTAAGTACATGCATAACTTTCTAAATTAAACTTGTTTAACTTAAAAAACCAAACCACATATAATGTTAAAACATAAGAGCTTGGTGGTGCTAAGGAAGTGGATTGGACTTTCTCCTTCCGTGGAACCCATGTAAATAGTCTCCACATTTGTATTGGGTTTAAGGGGAAAGAATTCTCTTTCTGCAAAAATTATAATGCTGTCATACTTCTTTGTTGTTCTACCTCAATATACATCTAATTGTTAGACTGATGAATTTGTCCCCAGTATTGATGACAAAGCACACTATAGATGCTGTGTAGGCAACTGGGAAAGTATTTGTTCCAAAGTCAAATGCCTTCCAGGTGAGGTCAATGCTGAGCATGCTCTTTCTGCCTCCTTCTTCACAGTGCTCCTAGTAGATCGCTTGAGTATGTTAGTAAGATTCTCTTATAAACTACTAGTATGTGTCTGGAATTTTGAATTACGGTGACTTTGCGCTCTTCTTTCTCGCTGCTCTAGGCGGTTTCGTCTGTTAGCAGAGCTCTGGAACTCTTTGTGAAACCTGAAGAGCTGGATGGAGAGAATTGCTATAAATGTAGCGAGTAAGATTTTGACGAATTAGGTCTTAATCCTAGATGTCAGTTTTCTATGTTGCATGACTCTGTTGGACTACCTCTAAACTTTGGATCTACTTACAAGTTTTGTGGAAGTTTATAAAAGACTTGGATTTTTGTTTCTTTGGAGGGGGGAAGTCTTGTTCATAGGCATTCCCTATGGGTTTGCAATTCTCTGGCTTGTATTTTGCCATCAGAATTCAAAAAGAGCTACTTTTGTTCTTTCTCTTTATTAGCTCTCGACAGTACTTTTCTTGATGTAAACTGCCCAGTTTCCGTTGTTCTCTGGGCTAGTGGCTAATTTTCACTGCTTACACCGTAGGTCCTACCTTGGAGCGGGCAATGTGTCAAACTGAACTATTTTGTTTCAAAGGATGGCAGATGGGTTCAGTGTCTTTCCAGACAAGCTCAGTACATGAAGACTTCCTACTGTTAAATGTCTCCCTCCTGTAGAATGACCATGTGTTTCTGTTGTATTTTTGATGTTGATAGTCGACCTATGTTGGAGATTATTTGCAATTTCTAGCCCTGGGGACCAAGGCTCTCTCGTTCCGCTTTCAGTATTTGTATTTCCCTTGAAAGCTGAAAGAATGTATCCAGGATTGGAGTTCAAATAGCCACTTTTGTAGACCAAGAAATGGTACCTTGCCATCCAACCTGGTCATACCCTTTTGTGAGAGATTCCTGTTCCCGCTATGCTCTGAGTTGTTGGGAAAATTGACCTTCTTCTGTGTATTAACAAACCTGACACGCAGTGCATGGGTTTATGAAAAGAAAAAAGACCAACCTATTATGCAAGTAAATATCATTCAAATAGCATAGGCATGCGTGAGACATTAAAAGGAGTTTGTTTTGGGGGCGAAAAAAGAAGATGCCTTCAAACACTTATCTCTGCTTGTTTTTAAGGTGTAAAAAGATGGTTCCTGCATCCAAGAGATTTACCATACACCGTTCTTCCAAGGTTCTCACAATATCACTGAAAAGATTTGCAGATTTCACAGGTGGAAAGATCAACAAGGTATATTTACCACTGTAATGCAACTATATCATTGTGTAATGGGACATCCCCCAAAGCTGAAAGTTGTTAATATTTTCAGACAATAATTGTAGACTAACGACTATGGCTTATTCTTTCTCTTAATATCAATAAAGTTCCCGCTTGACAAGAAGCATATGCTTTCCTCTGAGAAGGCTGATTCATCAGGAAACAGTTCTCTGCAACTTCTAGTCTTAACCGTTGTTTATGGGAAGACTTATTTGTAGTGAATCAAGAAATATATTCGAGAAATATATTCTAGAAATCAATTCTAGTCTGTGTTTTTTGGAAGTGTTTTTCTCTGGCTAGTCCACGAAGTACTCTGGGATAATTTTTCTATCTTCTTGATGTCTCTTTAGGAGGTGAAATATCCGGAGTATTTGGACCTGAGAGCCTACATGTCGCAGTCAATGGGAGAACCACTGCTCTATGCCTTATACGCGGTGCTGGTACATCACGGTGTCAGCTGTCACTCAGGACACTATATATGCTATGTAAAGGTAGAAGTCAACAGCATTTCTAACAGGGTAAAGGTTGTGCTGGCAAACCAATTAAAGCATGACTAGCAGCTACTGTTTCTAGGGAAAAAGATTTCATTATATTTTTATTTGACATGTGTGTATTTTGTTCCTACCCGTGATTTCAATTGGAAAACGTGCAATTCACCTAAAGAAATCGTTGTCTTTATTTGCAGGCTGGTAATGGACTTTGGTATCAGATGAATGATGCTAAAGTAGTGCGTACTGACATTAAAAGAGTTCTTGGTCAGCAAGCTTACATACTTTTTTATATCAGGTAATAACAAATCTTAAAATGTGTTCAGAAGAGATTTACTTTCCTGTTATTGATATTTTTCTGTTTTGCAAGTGTTTTTCTTGCTATCCCGGGAGAAGATTATTATTTGTCTAATTCAGTTCTGTCTAACCTGAAATTCTCTGTGTCGTTTATTGTCTTTTGTTGCTTGGCCTTAAACTGCAGCACTCGTGTAAATTGCTATCTATGTGTTATCTGTAGCTGGCTACTTTAGAGAAGGAGAGAAATGAAGGTCATCTGTGGTGTAAGAATGAATTATTGCTCTGCAAGTGATAGTCTTAGTAGGAAGACTGTTCTCTACTTTTCAGTCTGTAGTCTTGGCGAAGCCTTCTGTAGAGAAGGCTTCCATATCGTATGAGCTGTTCCTCTAAAATGATAGGATGGGATTTAATCCAAGAGTAGGCTGAAAGAAAAACTAAACTACGATCACTGCTCTTTTCTGAAGGCGCTATGATTTGACACTTGGAGAACGTGCGTTTTACTTGCCAGCACCATCTTATCCCTGTTCATTCCCTCCTGGTCAGCAGGGGGCTAATAGTAAGCAGGCTGGATTTCTGGGACCACGACTTCTTCCTCATATGATTAAGGTAATTCAGGGAAGCGGGAGGGCAGATAACGGCACCAAACTGCTAGTGGGTTTGGGGTTTGGTGTGGGGTTTTTTGTTTGGTTTTCGGCATCTTAGTTTTGTTTTCCTTCCCACGCTGCAGCTTTCTTCACAGCCCTCATGCTACAGCCAGAGTCATTCAAACAGTGGTTACTGCTAAATTGTGCAGCCATGCGACTCCATTACTTTATACCTCCAAGACAGCTTTCTAAAGCACAGAGAGCTACGCTCTTTGACTATTTAAGCAGAGTGTACTAATCCTCAAATCATTTAAAAGAGGACTTGTTTTTCCTATCCTCGTCACTTTAGCTAAGACAGGGAAAACTAAATGTCTTATTCCTGAGCACCAGAACGATTACTTCAGGCTTTTCAGGGTATGTTTAAAGGGGAAAATAAATATATTTGGGAATAGCAGCAGGTAATGTTAAGTTGCTTGGCTGGTTTTCAAAGATGATGTTAATTTGATACCAATCTGCAGTAAACCAAAAGCAGGAATTGAATACGCTTATTGGACTTGCATTTATCCTTAAAGGGCAGTGTGTTTTTCTTTTTAGGTGTTAAGACCATTTGTAGAAACACTCAGTAGGAGAGTTTTGTGTTTCAAAATGTTACATGCAGTGTTTGCGTTAATCCATCTTGCAATTTCTTCTTTTTAAATACAGAATTCAAGCCGTTTAAATGGAAATGGATCCATAAAAGAGGACACAAAGACCACTGGTGTCACCCTAAAAAGGCCATCTTCAGCACCACCAATGGCCTGTGTTCAAAACCAGGCAATTACCAGGCCTTCAATGACTGATACGTCAAGAAAACAGAAGATCACCATCAGTATTCACAATAAATTGCCTGCTCGTCAGACTGTGTCACAGCCTGACTGTCTTAGCAGTGCTGTGGAGGATGAAGATCTCTACCAGGCTGTTCCTTCATCCACAATTACAAATTCGGTAATGCAAATGAAGCAAATGCAAACAAACAAAAAAGTTTCTGATGAAATTTTTGTGGAGCCAACAGTGAATGAAAATCCTAAACTCAGCTCTGATAACACAGTCCCTTATGGTGCAGAATCTTCAGGAAAATCTGAGGAGGAGTCAAAGGGCTTATTTCAAAGGAATTTGAAATGCAATGCAATGTCCTCTAATGGAATTTTGGTTGGAAAGGTAGTCCGTACATTGCAGCATTCCAATTCTTCCTGTCAGAATGCTGACAAAGGAAGATCCCAGCATGAGCTGCCAAAAACAGATTCACTAAATGGTGCTATTAGGTTAGTTACTGAATCTAAAGAAAACGGACTGAAACTTGATGATTCCACTTGCCGAGTTGAACCTGTTAAACCTTCTGAGATGTTCTTTTCTAAAACAAATGGATCGCTTGAAACATAGATTTGCTCCATCGAGAATTTCTCACCTACGATGTATTCGGGAGTGTTTATTGTGTTCCTAATTCAGGTGAAATACTGAGAAAACACAGCACACATGTGATCGTAAGACTTTGTGGTATTATCTCCTTAGAATTTGCAGACCTGAGCTTACATTAGAACTTGTCAACTTAAGCTCAGCTGAGATAAAAATTCCTAAGTTTCCTAAAGTAGATTTTGGGGGGTGAGTTGGGGTTATCTTTGAAGTGTAGATAATGCATACAACTCACAGCGGTCTTGCTTACCATTTAATGGAGACATTCTGACAAGACTAGTCCTCAGTACTACTACAAATAGTATTTTTTTGTCTGCTGACTTGTGCGTTTTAATTGCAGATGCCTGGAGCTATGCCTTCAGTCAATCGAGAAGTCATCACGGAGTCCTTCAGAGCCAGCCAGCTGAACAGCTTGTCAGAGGAAATGAGGTAAAATGAGCACAGTCTGATTAAGACAAGACTTTATGGAAGTTCGTTACAGTTTTATCTGTCTACTAATAGTATTTAATGGAAGGATTTAAATTAGTACAATTCCATACTGTGTGTCCAGTGTCACGAACAGAACTAATGATCAGCACTGAGCATATCACTCTGATGCAGGTTGGTGCCTCAAGGAGAACTTGTGTTCCTTTATAGAATGTTTTTCCATTTTTCTCCACTGTCTGGAGAAACACTGGCTGTTCCCCGCTCGCCCCTATGCCTTTTTTCTCAGAGCAGCAGGTGGAAGGAGACAGATGCGTTTGCTTTTTTAGTGCAATGGCTTCAGAAGCAAGAGGGGAAAAAGCACTTTCTCTGGGAGCTGAAGACGGTGTCCTAATCACAGGAGAGGTTTCTAAATGGCATATCATTGCGAGGGTTCCTTTAGTCCGGAGGTTTTTGTTTGTTTGTTTGCCTTTGGAAGGTTTTACTCTTAATATTCACGTCCTTCAGCAGAAGTGAGAAATGGGTTTTTATTTTATGCAGTGTTGCGGAACCTCCGAAATCTCCTGGGAATGATGAATACCTCGCCCAGTACCAATGTGATGACTGTGGAGACAAGGAGAAAGCAAGAAGATCAAAAGAACGTGACCTCATTTCAAAAGAAAATGTTTTGTCCGGCAAAGAGTCTTGTGAGCCTGGTGAGAAATTGCGGCAAACTTCCTCTCTCAAGTCTGACACTGAATGTAGCTCTAACAATCTTTCTTCCTTAGCTATTGCAGATAGACGCCAAGATACAAAGGACAAGACTAAAACCACTGAGAAAGAGCATTACCGAAGCAAGAGGGAACATGCTCCTAGTGAAGAGAAGGAGAGTCAAAAAGCAGGTCCTTCCAGCAAGAGGAGGTGTTCTCAGAGCGTGGAATTTGTTGAGCAAAAGAGTCACAAGCAGGAGTACTGGGAGGGAAGCAGGTACAGATCTTTCCCTCGTGAAAGAAACAGCCCTGAGAATGGCAGAAGAGCAGTCAAATATTCAAAGTACAGATCTGGCAGCGGAGGAAGATCAGAACAAGGTAGCAATAGGTACTACCGATCCAAAGGGGAAAGAAGTTGGAGCAGAGAAAGATACTATCGAGACGAAGCACGGAGATGGGAAAGATGTGGCTATTACAGTGATTACTATTCACCTCATGCGACAGGAGACAGTAGAGAGAGAAAGTTCTCTCACGGCGATTCAGCCTTTGACAGATTGACTGCAACTTACTACAGCAGGTCACATAAGCATTATCATTACAAAAGCAGATGGCCTCACGGTTCCCTCTTGAGAGAGGAAGATGTACGTCGCTTTAGCACACCCCGAGCAGACTTGCATCGTTGCTCGGTACCTCAGCAACATTCCGGAAGACATTCTCGTGAAAGACATGCGCTTCCACCTGTGTCAGCTCATTTGGAGAACTGTCGCCAGAAAAATGAAACAGAAGGAAACAGAAAAAGAAAATATACCCGTGCAGAAGGTAGTGAAAGTGAAATAGAAAGGAAAGACAGAAAGATAGAAAAGGAGCTTTTAGGTGGTGAAAAAAATGCAAAAATATCACAAGTTCTGGAAGAAAAAGAAGTCTAAGGATAAACATGGAGAGAAGGATTCCAAGTAAGCAAGGATTCCGGCATACTCCGCATTTTTTATCCTAATTCTTTTCTGGGTGCTTCTCATGTCTTCCTTTTTTTTTTTTTTTTTTTTTTTTTTTCTGGTAGTTTCTAAGTTCTTTAGATAGCACCAGCTGGCTGGGGATCATGTTGTTAGGTTGATCAGTGAAGACAGGAAAGCTCTTGCTGAATTGTGTCAGAGCACTAGCTTTGGACCACATAGTTCGAATCACATCCGTACACCATTCCAGATTAGGTTAAAAGATTTTTTCTGCTTGCACGTATTCCAGAGCTAGCCGTTGTTAATGATCTGTGTACAAACCAGGACCTATGGTCCTTCAATCTGACGGCTTAAGTTTGCTGCATCTAAAGTAAGTTGTGTGTGCACAAAGCACCACAAAATAGCTGACATGCTGCAAATCATCACCTGTGGTAAAATAAATCAGGTTTCATATAGGCAACAAGTGCCACATCTTTTTTTCCCTTTTTAACTTGCATGTTTCTTTCAGACTTCATGATTTGTGTTTCTGTGCGCTCCGCTTTGACAATGCCAATCGCAAGCGTAAGAAAAAGAAGAAAAAGGAGAAGAAAAAGAAGAAAAAGGAGAAACACCAGGAAAGCAAAAGGCTCCTTGGAACACTTAGATCCTCGTTTCCAGAAGATAACGCGGGAGAAGAAGGAAGAATCCCATCCTCCAGATGGCTCTTCATGTCAGTAATGCAGAAGTGAGAGCAGTAAACAACCTTACAAGGAAGGGAAGACTTCCAGTGCAGGCGAAAGCAAGAAATACTGCTCCATCGCATCCAACGACTATACTAAAGGTAAGCGGCCGCAGCGTGTGTGAGGAATTCCTTTTATATTAATCTCGAGATTATTTCAAACAGTCTTGAAGTGCTTGATGACTTAACAGTCTGCAGATTTATTATCAAATCAAAAAAAAACCCCACTTGGTAGACTATTTTTTTCCCAGTTTTGAATGGCCACTAGGAAAGAAGGCCTGAAATAAAGAGGTTAAAGGCAAATGGTTTTCATTTGGTTTGATGATGAAGTGGCAAACAAGAGGAAGAGTTGCAAGCTCCCTTCTTAAATTCAGTCCAGCCAAGTAGGAAAAGTAAATGTGGACGGACAGCTGTATCTTGGCAAAGAAGATAGTAGGGAGCAAGGAGGTTTAGCAGTCAAGATGGAAGGTGATGCCATGAGGCTTAGAGGCTAGTAATGTTCTAATGAACATGGCCAAGTCTTGCGCTGGGCAGCCTGCTTGGGTCCAAAGCCTGCAGTCCTCCCCAAGATGTCGGCGAGGGGCTGGTGAGCCGTTGGGACGGAACCCCCGTTGCCCGGGTTCCCCAAGCAACCGCCCCACTCTCCAGCCACCATGGCAGGTCCAGCAGCCGGCTCCCGCTCCTCCCGGGGCTGCGGCCCTGCTGGCGAGCCCAGCGCCCCAGAGCTCAGCCCAGCGGCCTTTTTCCCACAGAGGGTTTCCCCAGACGGCTTCCGCGGCTTGCGCAGACGCAAAACTCCCCCTTCGTCGTCCCAGCCGTGCCGCCAACGGTGGCTGCCTGGCTGCTGCCCTCCCTCCCCGGAGCGACGGCGCTGCCCTTGCAGCCCCCGCAGGTACCCACCCTCCCCTCCGCGCTGCCCCAGGCCATCGTCTGGCACGTGGTGCCGGGGGTCCAGGGGCAGGTGCTGCAGCTCCCCGCCGGGGTGCAGCTGCCACCTGGGGGGCACCTCCCAGCCCAGGGGCACCACCTGCAGCTTGGGCAGCTCCCCGCCGGGGGGCAGCTCCCTGCTGTGGGGCAGCTCCCCGCCGGGGGGCACCAGCTGCAGCTGGTGCAGCTCCCCGCTGTGGGGCAAAACCTGCAGCTGGTGCAGCTCCCCGCTGTGGAGCAAAACCTGCAGCTGGTGCAGCTCCCAACCATGGGGCACCAGCTGCAGCTGGTGCAGCTCCCCGCCGGGGGGCAGCTCCCCCACACCGCTCCTCCCTGTGCCCCCTGTGTCCATCAGTGGGGACAGCCCATGGTGACGGGGACACTGGTACCCCACCATGCGCTGGGGCTGGGGCCCAGGGCCGTGCTCCATGGGGAGCTCCTGCACCCCGCAGGCACCTGCCTGTTGCAGGCCCCCGCCCAGCGCAACCCCCCGCCACCCCTCGTCCCGGGGCCTCCGCTGCGGGGGCAGGCGCTCCCCACGCCCCGCACCCTGAGCAGCAGCCGGGGGCAGCTGCCGGAGCCCTGCTTGCACGCCGTGGGGCTCAGCGAGGACCAGGGGCCCCCGCTGCCCGGCCCCACTGCCCCCAAGCCTGCCCAGGCTCCAAGGACCGCCAGCACCCAGACGGCGACGCCTGACGGTGAGTTTGGGGCTGGCACAGCCGGCCGCTGGGCGCCCCACACCCAGGGGCCATGGGAAAGCTGACATCGCCCGTCTTGGGGGATTTTCTTGCTTCGTCCTCAGCGGCGACAGCCCCGCAGGTGCCTGAGGAGCCCCCGCAGCTGCCCGAGCTGGGCCCTGATGCCTTTGCCGAGGCCTTTCCAGAGCTGGCAGGGGACAGCCAGCAGCTGCAGCACATGCAGGACGAGCTCCTGGCCGACCTGGACATCCCCATCCCCGGCATGGAGGAGCTGCTCAGCTGGCTCGATGCCGTGGAGCCCCAGGACGCCTTCCCCGATTTGCCCAGCAGTCCTGCCCTCAGCCGCTTCCTCTCGCAGCTGCCCGACCTCTGCGAGGACATCGAGGAGCCGAGCACGCAGGGACTGGAAGCCACAGGAGCCCTCGGTGAGGTCCCCTCAACCCCTGGGCTGCGCCCCGAGAAGCTTGAGGGTGGGCTGTCGCTGCAGTCCCCCGTCGTGCCAGCAGTGAGCCCCCCGCTCAGCCCTGCAGCCAGTCCCCTGCCCAGTGCGCTTAGGAGCCCCCTACCCAGTCCACCCCTGAGTCCCCCCAGGAGCCTCCCTGACACCCAGCTCCTCAGTGCCCTTAGTAGACCCCTGCCCCAACCCCCCCAGCGTTCCCTCAAGACCCGCCCCAACCCCAAGGTCCCCAGTGCCCTTAGTAGACCCCAGCCCAAATCCCCCCCGAGTTCTCCCAAGAAACGCCCCAACCCCAAGGTCCCCAGTGCCCTTAGTAGACCCCAGCCCAAATCCCCAACGAGTTCCCCCAAGAAACGCCCCAACCCCAAGGGCCGCAGTGCCCTTCGTAGACCCCAGCCCAAATCCCCCCCGAGTTCCCCCAAGAAACGCCCCAACCCCAAGGGCCGCACTGACCATAGGAGACCCCTGCCCAAACGCCCCCTGGGTCCCCTCAAGAGCCCCCCGCCTGCCCCTGCGTCCACCGGCACCAAGCGGGGGGCCAAGCGCCCTGCGCCCAGCAGCACCCCCGGGACAGCGCAGAGCTGCCAGCACAGGAGGCCGACGACAGAGAACCCCCCCGGCAAGGAGAGGAAGACGCTGCTGGGCCAGGCTGGCCAAGGCCGCAAGAGACCGTGCCAGGGGAAGACGGCTGGCAGCAGCACGGTGGCTGGCAGCAGCAGGGAAGCAGGCAGCAGCGGGCAGCAGCTGGCGATCAACAGCAGCACGGCACCCAGCAAGAGAGCGCGAAGCCCGGGGGCTGCAGGGGGGCAAGGAGCAGCGGCGCCACCTCCCCGCAGAGCGCGGCTGCTGCCGGAGACTCCGAGTGGGGAGCCCCGTGCCGTGCGGCCCCAGGACAGGCTCTGTCCCCAGGCCAGCGGGGCCAAGACGCTGCAGCGCCAGCAGCCGGGGACAAAGACCCCCAGCGAGACTTTGCAGCCGCTGGGGGCCAGGGCCAAGGCGCTGGGGCCAGCGTGCCAGCTGGCCTGTGTGCAGCCGCAGCCCACCTCCAGCAGCCCCAGCAGCATGCCCAGCGCCCCGCCGACAGTGCCAGGCTCCAGCTACCCGTGACCGACCTCGGGCTTCTCCTCGACGGCCCCCGCAGCACCCAGGCAGGCACAGAGACCTCTGCAGGCACCTGCTCCAGCTTCAGCCACGCTCCTCAGCCCTTGCCCCTCTCGCTTGCCCTCTCCCCTCTCTCGTGCTGGAGCTAGGGGATGGGCTTGCCACTCACAGGGATGGCAACAGCGCCAATGGCAAATGCGCGCGCGCCTCACCCAGGAAGGTGGCAATGGCAAGCTGGGGAGATGCTGGCAGCAGCTGGGCTGGGAAAGCTTGGCCATGGCAACTGCTGCTTGGGACACCAAAGGGCTGAGAGACAAGACTTGCTTCTTCTTTCGGGGCATTGCTCTTCTTTCCTGCCTTCTGGATTAAATTCCTCTCCTTAGGTGGTCACTCAGCAAGGCCTCTGCCTGCAGAGCACTTCTTCTTGCACTGGCATGCCAAGGGGATAAGAACTGGGAGGTCTTTGGGATAGCAAATGATCAGTGGGATGGGAAGTGATGATGGGGATAGCAATTCATTGGAATGGGACAAATGGGTTTTATTTGTATTAAATTTAAATTTTTAAATTTTCATTTAATTTATTGGTTTTCTTATTTATTTAATTAAATCCACTTTATTGACTGTGTTGTACGGTATGGCATTGTTTTATTATTATAAAATTATAAGTATTTAATAGTATTAAATATTTTTATATATTAATATCTTATAAACTGTAAGTATCATTATTTATTATTTTGTTGGTTTTTATTCCTTTTCTACCCTATTAAACTCTCTTCATCACAACGCACTGGTTTGGACTTTATTTTTCCTTCCGAGTCATTCTGGATTCACTCCGGATGGGGGGACACTAGCGAACGCCTGTGTGCTTCAGATCCAAGGTCACCTTTGCCCTCATTCAAGATACATATTTGCATCTGTTGTTGTGAAACAAAATTAACAACAGGAACAATAAAGTTACCTACTTGCTAGCAGCAGCTCTACATTTGCTGGGGTCTGCTCTGTGCATTTTGAAGACCATTCCATGCTCTTCAGCCCCTTCAGGAGGAAATGTATGGTTCTAGGAAAATGCGTCTTGACCTGATGCAAAGCTGTGACGCAGCCTGCAGCTGCTGCAAGCCCTGGCATTTTACCTTTAGCCCCTCCAACAACTCTGATGTTCCCTGCATCGACTTCAACCACTGCGGCAGGACCTGAGGCCCCTCAAAGCCTTGTCACACACCCTGCGGCCCCTCCAGCCCCTGGCATGTTCCCTGCAGCCCCTCCAGCCCCTGGCATGTTCCCTGCAGCCCCTCCAAGCCTGGCACAGGCCCTACAGCTGGCTCCGGGGACGACCCCGCTGCTGTCTCAGGCACCAATACACACAAGGGGAAGGAATGCATGCAGAAGTCATCTCGTTTCGGAAGGGCAGAAAGTCCTCCCAAGGAGGGGAAGGAGCAAGAGGAAGGCGAGGCAGCCTACCCCAAGGTAGGGCCATCCCAGGGCACAGGAGGCTGTTGGAAAGGAGAGCAGAGAGAAAAGCAGCAGGAAGCAGGTGATCCCCATCCCTGGGTGAGCTGCGAGCCATGGGACAAGATTGCAGCTGTCCTCCAGGCGAGCACATTGTCAGCTGGCTGCTGCGCTGCTGGGATAGCAGCTGCGGGAGCCTGGCAGCAGAGGGCAGGGAAGCCAAGCAGCTGGGATCCTTCTCTGGGGAAGGGGGCACTGAGAAAGCGCTTGCAAACAGGGCACAAGCCCTCAGCCTCTGGAGGCGTGAAGGAAAGGGATCCCTTCTGGGAAGATGCTGTGGGCTTGCTGAGGCTCGAAGAACAGACGGTGCTGGCTGCTACCAGCGTGCTGCAGCAGCGGCAAGACAGAGCCGTGGTGGTTTTCCTCAGCTGGGCAGCTGAGCTCCAGCACAAGCGCTCTCTCCCTGCCCCTCCTCCAACGCCAAGGGGAGAAAAGAGGCTGGCAAGGGCTCAAGGGCTGCCAGAAGGACAGGGAGATCACTCCACAAGGAGCGTCATGGGCAAAGCAGGCTCAGCACAGCCTGTTCCAGTCCAGCCCGGGGCCTGCTCCTGCGGGGGCTCTCCACAGGCCGCGGCCTCCTCCAGGCCACAGCCACCTGCTCCACCGGGGGCTCCTCCAGCCACAGGGGGGCTGCAGCGTGGAGATCTGCTCCACGGGGGACCCATGGGCTGCAGGGGGACAGCCTGCTCCACCAGGGGCCTCTCCCTGCACAGGCCGCAGGGGAACTGCTGCTGGGAGCCTGGAGCACCTCCTGCCTCCTGCTGCACGGACCTTGGGGGCTGCACAGAGCTTTCTCACTCCTCCCTGAGCCAGACGCTGCTGGGCAGCAGCTTTTGTTCCCTTTCTTAGATGGGCTCTCCCCCAGGCGCAAACATCATCCTTTTGCTCTGCGTTCTGGGCAGCAGCGGGTGGGTCCCTCCTGGAAGGAGCCTCCTGGCAGCGGCCCTGAGCTCCCATGGGGCAGCTGCTGCATTCTCCTCACAGAGGACACCCCTGCAGCCCCCCGCTCCCACAGCCTGGCCACGCAAACCCAAGCCAAGACACCGAGCGAGCCTCCCTGATTGCCAGCCAGCAGCTGGCTCAGCCTGGGACCCCAGGCCAGTGCCCACAAGACTCTCCTGGGCCTTGAAAAGCAAGCCTTGTGGGGACGGAGCACCCACAAAGAACGGACTCACACAACAGGACTCCTTGCCAACACCGCCTCACAGACACCTGGGCCTTGAGCGGGTAGCTCACCTTGAGCGAGCTCATTTCCTTCCCAGTAGCTGAAATGTGCCCTTTCGGGGGCATTTGGGGACTACAGCGTGCTGCTGAGAGGGATGTTGGAGCTCCTGCAGGGCAGTGCTTCCACTAAGGCAAGGCCTTTTCTGCATCTTCTACTGCCCTGCAAGCGAGGATGCTTGGGGCACACAAGAAGCTGGCAGGGGACACAGCTGCAGGGATTGCAGGGATTCCTAAAGTCATAGCCAAATACAAGAAAGACAGGAGGACGTGATGCTTCCGAGAGAAAGGAGCTTGCTTTGGGGTCCAAATCCGTCCCTTTTTCAGGGAAGGAAGAGATGTTGTGCATTTCTCTCGTCCCCCTGAGACAGCCACTGGGTGACGATGGTGCCAAGTGTCTGGAAAGAGACCTTGCTTTCTCAGGCCCAGGTGTCCAGCTGCACACCAAGGCCGTCCCTGGCTTCCAGGCGCAGTTGCCAGGCCCAAGGCTGAGCTCCCCTGCGAACCCCCAGCCCAGCAGACCTTGCTCCTGGCATTGTGGAGCAGCCATTTCACGGCAGCCTTTTCTCCTGGCAGTCAGCTTTGCGCCGAATGCTCTGTCACCGGGATGCCTGAGAGCTGTGGCAGCTCAGCAGAGGGTCACTGTCAGCCTTGGAGCTCACAAAGGTGGGTGGCCGCAAGTGCCCTGAGCGTCCAGCTCGCAATGAGGACTGCTGTGGCACTCAAATTGTCACCTGTTTGCTGCGATGCTGGGATACCTGCTCTGGTAGCCTGGCATCAGAGGCCAGGGAAGCCAAGCAGCTGGGATCCTTCTCTGAGGCAGGGGACACTGAGAGTGGAAATGGAAATGGGGCACAAGCCCTCCGCCTCTCAAAGGAACCCCTCAGATGTTTAGGTATAGTAAACTTATGTGTATCTGTGTGACTCTAGACCACAACATGTTAGTGTTCTGGTTTGTCCACTGCTTTGTTGTGGGGGCTTTGAGTTGGCCTCTACTCTTTAGGTGAATGCTGACTTCATATCTATGGTGCACTTTATTCTTAAAATGGGAAGTTTCTACCAATTTCCTGTCCAAAGTTCCTCATAAGCCAACTGCAATCATCATTTCAGATGTATCTCCCAACTTACACATTTCCTATTTCTCCTTGATATTTACTCAAGAAATGCATTTTCACAGAGACATCATATTTTTCTCTCAACTGGCATCTGGCTGAGCAGAATGATGTCCTTTAATTCCCTTCCACACAATAGGCAACTTGTTCCTTCTGTCTTCTGAACACTTCCTCCTAAGTTCAATGTGAATACAAGCGGCAGAATTTTGCCTCATGTCTTAAATGTGTGGCAGGGCTGCCCTGTCAGGTATATTTATACTGGAGAAAAAAAAAAAGAATAGCCATACACACCATATAACCACTTAACTTTTTCAGTTCTTCTGTTAACAGTGCATGAACATGGGGTTTTGTTGTTTTATTGTTTGTTTTAAACTCCTGACTGCCATATAGCAAACATGACAAAAAAAAAAAAAAAAAAAAAAAAGAAAAACAACAAAAAAAACACCCTTTGTTGAGAATCTCTAAGCATGGCTCTACTTTGTATTATCAAATGTCACTTCACCTGAACCATTTCAATCACAAGGGATATCCTTCTGTCAGGCTCGGTAGTACTTCCCAACTTTATGTCACCTGGAAATCTCAAAGCTCATATGTAATTTTTAGTCTTCGGCCACCACGTCCATACTGAACATACCTAAATTTGAAGTCATCTCTGCTCTGAATAGGAGGTTGGGTTTTCAGAGGTCCCTTCCAGCCTACATTTCTCCATGAGTCTTTGCCTCCTTAGCAGCTGCAGTTTCAGAACTGTCTCTGAGAATCACTACAGGGAACCTCTCCTTTGCCGGTAATTCCCTCTTCGAACAGTGTGAACAATTGCAAACTCCCTTGATTCACTTGCAGCCCCAAAGCCCAAATCCATAGATAATGTATCAGAAGCTCACAGAAAGTGAAATAGATGTAGTTCATCCCCTGTGTAGGGGAGCACTGGTCCTACAAAGGCAAGCTACTAAATTCTCTGGAAACAAATTAGCTTTAATAAATTATCTTGTAAATTCCACATTACCCGCTACTTCCCTAGTCTTATCTCTTCTTGCTACAAAACTTTGCCCAGCGTTGATGTCAAACTAACAGGCCTGCACTTGTCTGGATCACTCTTTACATTCTCCTGGACAGAAGTGTATTTGTTACTCTCCCATTCTGGGGACTATCCCTGATTTGCACAGTTGTGATGTATTTTTCCTACTTGACTTGTTGTTCTGTGTGCCAATGCTGTTAATAGGCTAGGTAGATATCAGCTTGTCATTTTTCACTTGAATCACTGTAGATTTTTATTTCACCTCAGATGATGTTGTGCCTAGTGCCCTACCCTCATTTGCAATGGGAATCCTGTCACTGCCCTTAATATCACATTGTTGTTGCTGTTAGATGCAGGAAATAAGATTTGCAGTATTTGAGACATCATTAACTTTTGATCTATTTTTGCCTCGAGTATGCAACTGTCCTAATTTGTTCTCTTTGTTCCCCCTGGGTTCTGTGGCTTAAGTATCATTTACTATTATTGTTTAATTTCCTATGTGAAGGAGGTTTTGGGTCATTCGTACTTTATTTTTGCAGTTTTTAACCTCTGAAATGTACCTTTTCTCATTGCTTTTTTCCCATCTGAATTTTGAATTTTAACTCTGCCTTCTCTGCACTCCAGTCCCAGAGATGCTTAGTCAGACTCAATGATTCATTTCCTTAGATTTCAAAGTTTGCATTTGTAAGACTCAAAAATTTCATTCTAAGCCTGGTTTTGTTTTATGTTTTGTTTTATCAGTTTTATGGTATGATAAGCTTTTGCTTCCACTGAAGGGTAGAAGTCATTATGAATAGTGCCAACAAAACAGAAACATAACGATGAAAATGATATTTGAATTCAGAATAGGTATTTAAAAAGTTCACCTTCTCCAGCACAAATGGGGAAAGTAAAATAAATAAATAAATAAATAGAGCAGTCCTAAATCATCAAAACTGGCCAAAGAATTAGAAGAAGCACTATTTTTCCAAGGCTGCAATGTTTTCCATTCATCTCACTGGGCCAGCAGAGCACTAGAGAGCTGGATGCACTGAACTCCTGGCTCATACCCTAAATGACCTGCAGGAAGATCTTCTTATCTCTGTCCCCCCGTTTCTCCTTTCAATCTCTGTTTTGTCTGTTTGTATCACTAGCTATCAAAGCGCTACTGAGATATGCACGTGCAGCACCCAGCACAACCTTGTTTCAGGCTCCAGTGGGACCTTTAGGCATTACCATCCTATAAACAAGTCACAGTGATAGTGAGTGTAATTACAGTCGTCAAACTATTCCAGCTCCACATCATTAGCCATGCCCTGAGCTAAATAACATTTTAATCAGTTTGATATGTCACCTGTGGCTTTCTTCACTGTCACTTGCAATCCAGCAAACTCCTTCCTTCATGTTTCTAGATTAGACAGAGTGTTCTTAACTGCAGACATCCACTTCCCTGTTCAGGAAGCAGTGAGACCTTTCATCTTCACCCAGAATTAAGATGATATCCAAGCATCATGAGACACAGCGCGTATGTCTCCTAGGCCCATCCCATAAGAGCAGGACATTTATCTCACATGAGAAGAAGACTTAATGCAGAGGCAAAGCAAGATACTCGGTGTTAAAGCCATGTCTGGATGAGCATTAAAGACAGACCAATATTACCCAGTACAGGAGGAAAATCTATCATTTGAAGAAGATTATGGTCTCTGATTATTAGTTTCAAAATTTGTTTTTTTCTTTGGATTTCCTCTGAACTTAAACTTAGTTTGGAATGCCTTAGGTTTTGAATAGTTCTGAAATTGTATTACTTCTCCTAAGTAAGTTGATAGTCTGTTCTATTTACGTGAAATTCAAATAATATAGTGAAGGATCTGCCATCACTTTTACTGTGTGCCAGGCTGAGAGCCTTCCTGTACTTAAAGGCAACCTATAGGAAAGCTGGGGAGGGGGTCTTTATCAGGGCCTGGAGTGACAGGACATGGACTAATAGCTTTACACTGAAAAGTTAGATTTCTGATATATGTTAGGAAGAAATTCTTTACTGATTTCGGAAGGGCAGAAAGTCCTCCCAAGAAGGGAAAGGAGCAAGAGGAAGGCGAGGCGGCCTACCCCAAGGTAGGGCCATCCCAGGGCACAGGAGGCTGTTGGAAAGGAGAGCAGAGAGAAAAGCAGCAGGAAGCAGGTGATCCCCATCCCTGGGTGAGCTGCGAGCCATGGGACAAGATTGCAGCTGTCCTCCAGGCGAGCACATTGTCAGCTGGCTGCTGCGCTGCTGGGATAGCAGCTGCGGGAGCCTGGCAGCAGAGGGCAGGGAAGCCAAGCAGCTGGGATCCTTCTCTGGGGAAGGGGGCACTGAGAAAGCGCTTGCAAACAGGGCACAAGCCCTCAGCCTCTGGAGGCGTGAAGGAAAGGGATCCCTTCTGGGAAGATGCTGTGGGCTTGCTGAGGCTCGAAGAACAGACAGTGCTGGCTGCTACCAGCGTGCTGCAGCAGCGGCAAGACAGAGCCGTGGTGGTTTTCCTCAGCTGGGCAGCTGAGCTCCAGCACAAGCGCTCTCTCCCTGCCCCTCCTCCAACGCCAAGGGGAGAAAAGAGGCTGGCAAGGGCTCAAGGGCTGCCAGAAGGACAGGGAGATCACTCCACAAGGAGCGTCACGGGCAAAGCAGGCTCAGCACAGCCTGTTCCAGTCCAGCCCGGGGCCTGCTCCTGCGGGGGCTCTCCACAGGCCGCGGCCTCCTCCAGGCCACAGCCACCTGCTCCACCGGGGGCTCCTCCACCCGCAGGGGGGCTGCAGCGTGGAGATCTGCTCCACGGGGGACCCATGGGCTGCAGGGGGACAGCCTGCTCCACCAGGGGCCTCTCCCTGCACAGGCCGCAGGGGAACTGCTGCTGGGAGCCTGGAGCACCTCCTGCCTCCTGCTGCACGGACCTTGGGGACTGCACAGAGCTTTCTCACTCCTCCCTGAGCCAGACGCTGCTGGGCAGCAGCTTTTGTTCCCTTTCTTAGATGGGCTCTCCCCCAGGCGCAAACATCATCCTTTTGCTCTGCGTTCTGGGCTGCAGCGGGTGGGTCCCTCCTGGAAGGAGCCTCCTGGCAGCGGCCCTGAGCTCCCATGGGGCAGCTGCTGCATTCTCCTCACAGAGGACACCCCTGCAGCCCCCCGCTCCCACAGCGTGGCCACGCAAACCCAAGCCAAGACACCGAGCGAGCCTCCCTGATTGCCAGCCAGCAGCTGGCTCAGCCTGGGACCCCAGGCCAGTGCCCACAAGACTCTCCTGGGCCTTGAAAAGCAAGCCTTGTGGGGACGGAGCACCCACAAAGAACGGACTCACACAACAGGACTCCTTGCCAACACTGCCTCACAGACACCTGGGCCTTGAGCGGGTAGCTCACCTTGAGCGAGCTCATTTCCTTCCCAGTAGCTGAAATGTGCCCTTTCGGGGGCATTTGGGGACTACAGCGTGCTGCTGAGAGGGATGTTGGAGCTCCTGCAGGGCAGTGCTTCCACTAAGGCAAGGCCTTTTCTGCATCTTCTACTGCCCTGCAAGCGAGGATGCTTGGGGCACACAAGAAGCTGGCAGGGGACACAGCTGCAGGGATTGCAGGAATTCCTAAAGTCATAGCCAAATACAAGAAAGACAGGAGGACGTGATGCTTTTGATAGAAAGGAGCTGGGTTTTGGGTCAAAATCCGTCCCTTTTTCTATCCCGCAGACCCCCAAGGGCGTAGGACAGCAGCACTGCAGGGCAGCAAGAGATGCTGTGCATTTCTCTCGTCCCCCTCAGACAGCCACTGGGTGAAGATGGTGCCAAGTGTCTGGAAAGAGACCTTGCTTTCTCAGGCCCAGGTGTCCAGCTGCACACCAAGGCCGTCCCTGGCTTCCAGGCGCAGTTGCCAGGCCCAAGGCCAAGCTCCCCTGCGAACCCCCAGCCCAGCAGACCTTGCTCCTGGCATTGTGGAGCAGCCATTTCACGGCAGCCTTTTCTCCTGGCAGTCAGCTTAGCGCCGAAAGCTCTGTCACCGGGACACCCGAGAGCCGTGGCAGCTCAGCAGAGAGTCACTGTCAGCCTTGGAGCTCACAAAGGTGGGTGGCCACAAGTGCCCTGAGCGTCCAGCTCGCAATGAGGACTGGTGCTGGCACTCGAGGCGTGGAGGTCGGTATGGTGCAATGGGAGACGCCACTGTCCTGCTGGTGGGACAAGAGACACTGATGTGCTGCTGCTGCAGGAGGAGACTTGAAGGTGCTGCTGCTTAGAGGTGCTGAGGAGCGGGCAGCCTCCTTCGTGGTGGCTGAGCTGAGCATGCTCCTGTTCATTAGTACTCTCCCCTTCCTATGTTTTTCCTAAGGTGGAGAGAGAGAAACGCACAGATCTCTTTCTTTCCCGGTAAGAAATGGAAGAG
This sequence comes from Aythya ferina, assembly GCF_964211825.1. NCBI lineage: Eukaryota > Metazoa > Chordata > Aves > Anseriformes > Anatidae > Aythya > Aythya ferina. Next base: position 460,446 of record NW_028181415.1, read on the forward strand.
CCTCGTATCTACATATTTGCCAGATTCATCCTAGCACCCTTGGGACTGGGGATCTGTGTTGATCTGTAATAAAGAGCAATCATCAGCACAGCAAATCCCCGTGACCTTGTGTCTATCAGCATCGTCCAAATCCCTCTCTAGAGCTGTGGGCTGGCCAAGCTGTGTGTTGGATGGTGAAGCTGGGAAATGCTTGGGATGGGGAAGGCTGAGTGGGCCGAGAAATCCTTGCTGGGATGGGAAGGTTTCCTTGGCGTGGAAAGGCATTGGGCTAGGAAATGAGAGAGGTGGGAAATGTTCCCGGGCTTTGAAAGCACTGGGAAGCAAAAGCATTGGGATGAGCAATCGCTCCTGGGATGGGAAAACATTGGGATGGGAAGTCTTGAAAGGGGTGGGTAACATTCGCTGAGGAAGGAAATACTTGGAAAAGTCATCCAAGAGAGGGAAATTCTTTGGGACGAGATCTCTTTGGATGAAGAAACGCTTCGTGTTGATGGGAAATCTTTTGTCTGGGAATCTGTTCTCATGTGAACTTGTCAGGATGGGAAATGACCATGAGGATGAAAGCTGGTCCTGGCATGGGAAATGCTCAGGACGGGAAAGAGGCGGTGTGGAAGCGTGGTGGGCATGGCAAGTGCTGCGTGGGAGGGCAAGCCTGCTGGGGATGGCCAAGTCTTGCGCTGGGCAGCCTGCTTGGGTCCAAAGCCTGCAGTCCTCCCCAAGATGTCGGCGAGGGGCTGGTGAGCCGTTGGGACGGAACCGCCGTTGCCCGGGTTCCCCAAGCAACCGCCCCACTCTCCAGCCACCATGGCAGGTCCAGCAGCCGGCTCCCGCTCCTCCCGGGGCTGCGGCCCTGCTGGCGAGCCCAGCGCCCCAGAGCTCAGCCCAGCGGCCTTTTTCCCACAGAGGGTTTCCCCAGACGGCTTCCGCGGCTTGCGCAGACGCAAAACTCCCCCTTCGTCGTCCCAGCCGTGCCGCCAACGGTGGCTGCCTGGCTGCTGCCCTCCCTCCCCGGAGCGACGGCGCTGCCCTTGCAGCCCCCGCAGGTACCCACCCTCCCCTCCGCGCTGCCCCAGGCCACCGTCTGGCACGTGGTGCCGGGGGTCCAGGGGCAGGTGCTGCAGCTCCCCGCCGGGGTGCAGCTGCCACCTGGGGGGCACCTCCCAGCCCAGGGGCACCACCTGCAGCTTGGGCAGCTCCCCGCCGGGGGGCAGCTCCCTGCTGTGGGGCAGCTCCCCCACACCGCTCCTCCCTGTGCCCCCAGTGTCTCCCAGTGGGGACAGCCCCTGCTGACGGAGACGCTGGTGCCCCAGGATCCCCTCTGCTTGGGGCCCAGGGCCGTGCTCCAAGGGGAGCTCCTGCACCCCGCAGGCACCTGCCTGCTGCAGGCTCCTGCCCACCCCGGCCCCCCCCCACTCCTCGTGCCGGGGCCTCCGCTGCGGGCGCAGGCGCTCCCCGCGCCCCGCACCCTGAGCAGCAGCTGGGGGCAGCTGCCAGAGCCCTGCTTGCACGCCGTGGGGCTCAGCGAGGACCAGGGGCCCCCGCTGCTTGGCCCCACTGCCCCCGAGCCTGCCCAGGCTCCAAGGACCGCCAGCACCCAGACGGCGACGCCCGACGGTGAGTTTGGGGCTGGCACAGCCGGCCGCTGGGCGCCCCACACCCAGGAGCCATGGGAAAGCTGGCATCGGGGGATGCCTGGGGGATTGCATTGGCTTGCTTTTTCCTCAGCGGCGACACTTGCAGAGGTGCCTGAGGAGCCCCTGGAGCTGCTGGAGCTGGGCACCGATGCCTTCACTGAGGCCTTTCCCCAGCTGGCAGGGGACAGCCAGCAGCTGCAGCACGTGCAGGACCAGCTCCCGGCCGACCTGGACAGCTCCGGCTTGGAGGCGCAGCTCAGCTGCCTGGATGCCGTGGAGCCCCAGGACGCCTTCCCCGATTTGCCCAGCAGTCCTGCCCTCAGCCGCTTCCTCTCGCAGCTGCCTGACCTCTGCGAGGACATCGAGGAGCCGAGCACGCAGGGACTGGAAGCCACAGGAGCCCTCGGTGAGGTCCCCTCAACCCCTGGGCTGCACCCCGACAAGGTGCAGGCTGGGCGGGCGCTGCAGCCCCCTGCAGCTGCTGTGCCGCCACTCAGCTCCCCCCTCAAGCCTGCAGCCCGGCCCCAGCTCAGGAGAGCCCTGCCCAAAAGGCCCCCCCAGCAGGAATTCATCCCTGCCCGCAGGAGAAGCCTGCCCCAGCCTCCCTCGGCTCCCGTCCAGAGCCCCCCCGACCCTGACTTCCTCACTGCCCTCAGGAGAGCCCTGCCCAAGCCTCACCTGAGTCCCCTCCAGAGCCCCCCCGACCCTGCCCGCAGGAGACCCCTGCCCAAGCCTCTCCCCAAAAGGCCCCCCCAGCAGGAATTCATCCCTGCCCGCAAGAGAACCCTGCCCCAGCCTCCCTTGGCTCCCCTCAAGAGGTCTCAACTTCTCCCAGCCCTGAGGAGAGCCCTGCCCAGTCCCCCTCACAGTCCCCTCCAGAGCCCCCCGCCTGCCCCTGCGCCCACCGGCACCAAGTGGGGGGCCAAGCGCCCCGCGCCCACCAGCACCCCCAGCACAGCGCAGAGCTCCCAGCACAGGAGGCCCACGACGGACAAGACCCCCGGCAAGGAGAAGACGCTGCTGCTGGGCCAGGCTGGCCAAGGCCCCAGGACGCTGCGCCAGGGCAAGACGGCTGGCCACAGCGCGCTGCCTGGCAGCAGCAGCCAAGCGGGCAGCGGCAGGCAGCAGCCAGCGAGCGACAGCACCAGGGCACCCAGCAAGAGAGCGCGAAGCCCGGGGGCTGCTGGGGGGCAAGGAGCAGCGGCGCCGCCTCTCTGCAGAGCGCGGCTGCTGCTGGAGCCCCTCCCCATGAAGCCCCGTGCCCGTGCCCGTGCCCGTGCCGTGCGGCCCCAGGACAGGCTCCGGCCCCAAGCCAGCGGGGCCAAGATGCTGCAGCGCCAGCAGCCGGGGACAAAGACCCCCAGCGAGACTTTGCAGCCGCTGGGGGCCAGGGCCAAGGCGCTGGGGCCAGTGCGCCAGCCGCCCTGTGTGCAGCCGCAGCCCACCTCCAGCGGCATGCCCAGGGCCCGGCCGACGCTGCCAGGCTCCAGCGCTGTGCCCGCTGCCCCCCGGCCCCCAGCTGGCCACAAGGCCCAGGCGCTGCCGGCACCACCAGGCAGCACAGGAGCACAGAGAGCTCCCCCAGAGCAGGCGCCCAGAGTGTGGGGCCTGCCAGCCGCAGGGGGCAAAGCGCAGCGTCCGGCTCTGCCCACGCAGCCGCGCACGCTGCAGAATCCGGCGCAGCCCCGCGTGGACTACGTGCCCTGCGTGGGGCCCTGGGCAGGCCGCGACGCAGCGCCCACGCCGCTGGAGGAGCAGGAGGAGTCGGTGCCCATCACGCCGCAGCAGCGTCCCAAGCGGGAGCGCCTGAAGAAGCTGGCCCAGGAGGAGCGGCAGCGGGCGGCCCACCAGACCAAGATCGGCCCCGTGCAATTCTTCGTGCAGCGGCAGAAGGACCACGCCATAGCCTACTATTACGGCTACCCGTGACCGACCTCGGGCTTCTCCTCGACGGCCCCCGCAGCACCCAGGCAGGCACAGAGACCTCTGCAGGCACCTGCTCCAGCTTCAGCCACGCTCCTCAGCCCTTGCCCCTCTCGCTTGCCCTCTCCCCTCTCTCGTGCTGGACCTACGCACTGCTTGCCACTCTCAGGGATGGGCAACAGCGCCAATGGCAAATGCGCGCGCGCCTCACCCAGGAAGGTGGCAATGGCAAGCTGGGGAGATGCTGGCAGCAGCTGGGCTGGGAAAGCTTGGCCATGGCAACTGCTGCTTGGGACACCAAAGGGCTGAGAGACAAGACTTGCTTCTTCTTTCGGGGCATTGCTCTTCTTTCCTGCCTTCTGGATTAAATTCCTCTCCTTAGGTGGTCACTCAGCAAGGCCTCTGCCTGCAGAGCACTTCTTCTTGCACTGGCATGCCGAGGGGATAAGAACTGGGAGGTCTTTGGGATAGCAAATGATCAGTGGGATGGGAAGTGATGATGGGGATAGCAATTCATTGGAATGGGACAAATGGGTTTTATTTGTATTAAATTTAAATTTTTAAATTTTCATTTAATTTATTGGTTTTCTTATTTATTTAATTAAATCCACTTTATTGACTGTGTTGTACAATATGGCATTGTTTTATTATTATAAAATTATAAGTATTTAATAGCATTAAATATTTTTATATATTAATATCTTATAAACTGTAAGTATCATTATTTATTATTTTGTTGGTTTTTATTCCTTTTCTACCCTATTAAACTCTCTTTATCACAACGCACTGGTTTGGATTTTATTTTTCCTTCCGAGTCGTTCTGGATTCACTCCGGATGGGGGGACACTAGCGAACGCCTGTGTGCTTCAGATCCAAGGTCACCTTTGCCCTCAACTCAAGATACATATTTGCATCTGTTGTTGTGAAACAAAATTAACAACAGGAACAATAAAGTTACCTACTTGCTAGCAGCAGCTCTACATTTGCTGGGGTCTGCTCTGTGCATTTTGAAGACCATTCCATGCTCTTCAGCCCCTTCAGGAGGAAATGTATGGTTCTAGGAAAATGCGTCTTGACCTGATGCAAAGCTGTGACGCAGCCTGCAGCTGCTGCAAGCCCTGGCATTTTACCTTTAGCCCCTCCAACAACTCTGATGTTCCCTGCATCGACTTCAACCACTGCGGCAGGACCTGAGGCCCCTCAAAGCCTTGTCACACACCCTGCGGCCCCTCGAGCCCCTGGCATGTTCCCTGCAGCCCCTCCAGCCCCTGGCATGTTCCCTGCAGCCCCTCCAAGCCTGGCACAGGCCCTACAGCTGGCTCCGGGGACGACCCCGCTGCTGTCTCAGGCACCAATACACACAAGGGGAAGGAATGCATGCAGAAGTCATCTCGTTTCGGAAGGGCAGAAAGTCCTCCCAAGGAGGGGAAGGAGCAAGAGGAAGGCGAGGCAGCCTACCCCAAGGTAGGGCCATCCCAGGGCACAGGAGGCTGTTGGAAAGGAGAGCAGAGAGAAAAGCAGCAGGAAGCAGGTGATCCCCATCCCTGGGTGAGCTGCGAGCCATGGGACAAGATTGCAGCTGTCCTCCAGGCGAGCACATTGTCAGCTGGCTGCTGCGCTGCTGGGATAGCAGCTGCGGGAGCCTGGCAGCAGAGGGCAGGGAAGCCAAGCAGCTGGGATCCTTCTCTGGGGAAGGGGGCACTGAGAAAGCGCTTGAAAACAGGGCACAAGCCCTCAGCCTCTGGAGGCGTGAAGGAAAGGGATCCCTTCTGGGAAGATGCTGTGGGCTTGCTGAGGCTCGAAGAACAGACGGTGCTGGCTGCTACCAGCGTGCTGCAGCAGCGGCAAGACAGAGCCGTGGTGGTTTTCCTCAGCTGGGCAGCTGAGCTCCAGCACAAGCGCTCTCTCCCTGCCCCTCCTCCAACGCCAAGGGGAGAAAAGAGGCTGGCAAGGGCTCAAGGGCTGCCAGAAGGACAGGGAGATCACTCCACAAGGAGCGTCACGGGCAAAGCAGGCTCAGCACAGCCTGTTCCAGTCCAGCCCGGGGCCTGCTCCTGCGGGGGCTCTCCACAGGCCGCGGCCTCCTCCAGGCCACAGCCACCTGCTCCACCGGGGGCTCCTCCAGCCACAGGGGGGCTGCAGCGTGGAGATCTGCTCCACGGGGGACCCATGGGCTGCAGGGGGACAGCCTGCTCCACCAGGGGCCTCTCTCTGCACAGGCCGCAGGGGAACTGCTGCTGGGAGCCTGGAGCACCTCCTGCTGCACGGACCTTGGGGGCTGCACAGAGCTTTCTCACTCCTCCCTGAGCCAGACGCTGCTGGGCAGCAGCTTTTGTTCCCTTTCTTAGATGGGCTCTCCCCCAGGCGCAAACATCATCCTTTTGCTCTGCGTTCTGGGCTGCAGCGGGTGGGTCCCTCCTGGAAGGAGCCTCCTGGCAGCGGCCCTGAGCTCCCATGGGGCAGCTGCTGCATTCTCCTCAAAGAGGACACCCCTGCAGCCCCCCGCTCCCACAGCCTGGCCACGCAAACCCAAGCCAAGACACCGAGCGAGCCTCCCTGATTGCCAGCCAGCAGCTGGCTCAGCCTGGGACCCCAGGCCAGTGCCCACAAGACTCTCCTGGGCCTTGAAAAGCAAGCCTTGTGGGGACGGAGCACCCACAAAGAACGGACTCACACAACAGGACTCCTTGCCAACACCGCCTCACAGACACCTGGGCCTTGAGCGGGTAGCTCACCTTGAGCGAGCTCATTTCCTTCCCAGTAGCTGAAATGTGCCGTTTCGGGGGCATCTGGGGACTACAGCGTGCTGCTGAGAGGGATGTTGGAGCTCCTGCAGGGCAGTGCTTCCACTAAGGCAAGGCCTTTTCTGCATCTTCTACTGCCCTGCAAGCGAGGATGCTTGGGGCACACAAGAAGCTGGCAGGGGACACAGCTGCAGGGATTGCAGGGATTCCTAAAGTCATAGCCAAATACAAGAAAGACAGGAGGACGTGATGCTTCCGAGAGAAAGGAGCTCGCTTTGAGGTCAAAATGCATCCCTTTTTCAGGAAAGCAAGAGATTCTGTGCATTTCTCTCATCCCCCTGAGACAGCCACTGGGTGACGATGGTGCCAAGTGTCTGGAAAGAGACCTTGCTTTCTCAGGCCCAGGTGTCCAGCTGCACACCAAGGCCGTCCCTGGCTTCCAGGCGCAGTTGCCAGGCCCAAGGCCAAGCTCCCCTGCGAACCCCCAGCCCAGCAGACCTTGCTCCTGGCATTGTGGAGCAGCCATTTCACGGCAGCCTTTTCTCCTGGCAGTCAGCTTAGCGCCGAAAGCTCTGTCACCGGGACACCCGAGAGCCGTGGCAGCTCAGCAGAGAGTCACTGTCAGCCTTGGAGCTCACAAAGGTGGGTGGCCGCAAGTGCCCTGAGCGTCCAGCTCGCAATGAGGACTGCTGTGGCACTCAAATTGTCACCTGTTTGCTGCGATGCTGGGATACCTGCTCTGGTAGCCTGGCATCAGAGGCCAGGGAAGCCAAGCAGCTGGGATCCTTCTCTGAGGCAGGGGACACTGAGAGTGGAAATGGAAATGGGGCACAAGCCCTCCGCCTCTCAAAGGAACCCCTCAGATGTTTAGGTATAGTAAACTTATGTGTATCTGTGTGACTCTAGACCACAACATGTTAGTGTTCTGGTTTGTCCACTGCTTTGTTGTGGGGGCTTTGAGTTGGCCTCTACTCTTTAGGTGAATGCTGACTTCATATCTATGGTGCACTTTATTCTTAAAATGGGAAGTTTCTACCAATTTCCTGTCCAAAGTTCCTCATAAGCCAACTGCAATCATCATTTCAGATGTATCTCCCAACTTACACATTTCCTATTTCTCCTTGATATTTACTCAAGAAATGCATTTTCACAGAGACATCATATTTTTCTCTCAACTGGCATCTGGCTGAGCAGAATGATGTCCTTTAATTCCCTTCCACACAATAGGCAACTTGTTCCTTCTGTCTTCTGAACACTTCCTCCTAAGTTCAATGTGAATACAAGTGGCAGAATTTTGCCTCATGTCTTAAATGTGTGGCAGGGCTGCCCTGTCAGGTGTATTTATACTGGAGAAAAAAAAAAAAAAAAAAAGAATAGCCATACACACCATATAACCACTTAACTTTTTCAGTTCTTCTGTTAACAGTGTATGAACATGGGGTTTTGTTGTTTTATTGTTTGTTTTAAACTCCTGACTGCCATATAGCAAACATGACAAAAAAAAAAAAAAAAGAAAAACAAAAAAAAACCACCCTTGGTTGAGAATCTCTAAGCATGGCTCTGCTTTGTATTATCAAATGTCACTTCACCTGAACCATTTCAATCACAAGGGATATCCTTCTGTCAGGCTCGGTAGTACTTCCCAACTTTATGTCACCTGGAAATCTGAAAGCTCATATGTAATTTTTAGTCTTCGGCCACCACGTCCATACTGAACATACCTAAATTTGAAGTCATCTCTGCTCTGAATAGGAGGTTGGGTGTTCAGAGCTCCCTTCCAGCCTACATTTCTCCATGAGTCTTTGCCTCCTTAGCAGCTGCAGTTTCAGAACTGTCTCTGAGAATCACTACAGGGAACCTCTCCTTTGCCGGTAATTCCCTCTTCGAACAGTGTGAACAATTGCAAACTCCCTTGATTCACTTGCAGCCCCAAAGCCCAAATCCATAGATAATGTATCAGAAGCTCACAGAAAGTGAAATAGATGTAGTTCATCCCCTGTGTAGGGGAGCACTGGTCCTACAAAGGCAAGCTACTAAATTCTCTGGAAACAAATTAGCTTTAATAAATTATCTTGTAAATTCCACATTACCCGCTACTTCCCTAGTCTTATCTCTTCTTGCCACAAAACTTTGCCCAGCGTTGATGTCAAACTAACAGGCCTGCACTTGTCTGGATCACTCTTTACATTCTCCTGGACAGAAGTATATTTGTTACTCTCCCATTCTGGTGACTATCCCTGATTTGCACAGTTGTGATGTATTTTTCCTACTTGACTTGTTGTTCTGTGTGCCAGTGCTGTTAATAGGCTAGGTAGATATCAGCTTGTCATTTTTCACTTGAATCACTGTAGATTTTTATTTCACCTCAGATGATGTTGTGCCTAGTGCCCTACCCTCATTTGCAATGGGAATCCTGTCACTGCCCTTAATATCACATTGTTGTTGCTGTTAGATGCAGGAAATAAGATTTGCAGCATTTGAGACATCATTAACTTTTGATCTATTTTTGCCTCGAGTATGCAACTGTCCTAATTTGTTCTCTTTGTTCCCCCTGGTTTCTGTGGCTTAAGTATCATTTACTATTATTGTTTAATTTCCTACGTGAAGGAGGTTTTGGGTCATTCGTACTTTATTTTTGCAGTTTTTAACCTCTGAAATGTACCTTTTCTCATTGCTTTTTTCCCATCTGAATTTTGAATTTTAACTCTGCCTTCTCTGCACTCCAGTCCCAGAGATGCTTAGTCAGACTCAATGATTCATTTCCTTAGATTTCAAAGTTTGCATTTCTAAGCCTCAAAACCTTCGTTCTAAGCCTGGTGTTGTCTGTCTTGAAATGTAAAATGAGAAAAGTCAGCTCATGATCAGACTTTATTCAAATCTTACTACATTTAAACCCGTACAGGAGCCAAGTCTAAAATGGTCTTATATTTTTTCACTTTTGTGAAGAAATCCATCACATAGTATATCTGTATGAGAATAAGTGGTAATCATCTTTCAGTCTTTTGCTGGGAAGTTGAAGTCTCCCGTAATTCCCATTATTGTTTATGTGTCTGATAACTGTAGACTGGAGCTAAGAGCAAAGAGCAGGCTAGCAAGGCTGTCTTTCTTTAGCAGCGATTTGCACAAAACCACTCTGTTGCTGACCCATAACATTTCCCTAACCTCTGCTTCTTGCTAACACAAAGCACCATCTTATTCCATCCATTTGCCCTGGTTTCCAGACTTCCTGAGATTTATCAGTACTTGTATGGCATTCATGCCTTTATTTCACCCTTCCTGTGTTGACACTTGTCTTAAGAGTTTTAGATCCTGAACATGATCATCTCAAAGTTTGCCTGACAGTTTGGTCTTCCTCCCATTGTCGTAGAGTATCAGGTCACTACCACTTGAAATAGATTGTATTGGATTAGATTATTGGCACTGTCTCTTGTGCTGCTAGTCCATTATCTTCGCGGTCCATACAACTGGCCATCAGCGGACATGAAGTGGCCTTATCCTGCCCATTTACCTGTCTGGAAATCAGCCACTCTCTCTGCCTAGAACAGGGAATGGATTTTCCTCAGCTTTCTTCAAAAGCTCTGAAGTTTTCTGTGACCTTTCCACTTTTATGGTATGATAAGCTTTTGCTTCCACTGAAGGGTAGAAGTCATTATGAATAGTGCCAACAAAACAGAAACATAACAATGAAAATGATATTTGAATTCAGAATAGGTATTTAAAAAGTTCACCTTCTCCAGCACAAATGGGGAAAAGAAAAAATAAAATATATAAATAAATAAATAAAGCAGTCCTAAATCATCAAAACTGGCCAAAGAATTAGAAGAAGCACTATTTTTCCAAAGCTGCAATGTTTTCCATTCATCTCACTGGGCCAGCAGAGCACTAGAGAGCTGGATGCACTGAAGTCCTGGCTCATACCCTAAATGACCTGCAGGAAGATCTTCTTATCTCTGTCCCCCCGTTTCTCCTTTCAATCTCTGTTTTGTCTGTTTGTATCACTAGCTATCAAAGCGCTACTGAGATATGCACGTGCAGCACCCAGCACAACCTTGTTTCAGGCTCCAGTGGGACCTTTAGGCATTACCATCCTATAAACAAGTAACAGTGATAGTGAGTGTAATTACAGTCGTCAAACTATTCCAGCTCCACATCATTAGCCATGCCCTGAGCTAAATAACATTTTAATCAGTTTGATATGTCACCTGTGGCTTTCTTCACTGTCACTTGCAATCCAGCAAACTCCTTCCTTCATGTTTCTAGATTAGACAGAGTGTTCTTAACTGCAGACATCCACTTCCCTGTTCAGGAAGCAGTGAGACCTTTCATCTTCACCCAGAATTAAGATGATATCCAAGCATCATGAGACACAGCGCGTATGTCTCCTAAGCCCATCCCATAAGAGCAGGACATTTACCTCACATGAGAAGAAGACTTAATGCAGAGGCAAAGCAAGATACTCGGTGTCAAAGCCATGTCTGGATGAGCATTAAAGACAGACCAATATTACCCAGTACAGGAGGAAAATCTATCATTTGAAGAAGATTATTGTCTCTGATTATTAGTTTCAAAATTAGTTTTTTCTTTGGATTTCCTCTGAACTTAAACTTAGTTTGGAATGCCTTTGGTTTTGAATAGTTCTGAAATTGTATTACTTCTCCTAAGTAAGTTGATAGTCTGTTCTATTTACGTGAAATTCAAATAATATAGTGAAGGATCTGCCATCACTTTTACTGTGTGCCAGGCTGAGAGCCTTCCTGTACTTAAAGGCAACCTATAGGAAAGCTGGGGAGGGGGTCTTTATCAGGGCCTGGAGTGACAGGACATGGACTAATAGCTTTACACTGAAAAGTTAGATTTCTAATATATTTTAGAAAGAAATTCTTTACTGATAGTACTTCACATCCAGCCCCTCCAGCCCCTGGCATGTTCCCTGCAGCCCCTCCAGCCCCTGGCATGTTCCCTGCAGCCCCTCCAAGCCTGGAACAGGCCCTGAGAGCTGGCTCCGGGGACGACCCCGCTGCTGTCTCAGGCGCCAATACACACAAGGGGAAGGAATGCATGCAGAAGTCATCTCGTTTCGGAAGGGCAGAAAGTCCTCCCAAGAAGGGGAAGGAGCAAGAGGAAGGCGAGGCAGCCTACCCCAAGGTAGGGCCATCCCAGGGCACAGGAAGCTGTTGGAAAGGAGAGCAGAGAGAAAAGCAGCAGGAAGCAGGTGATCCCCATCCCTGGGTGAGCTGCGAGCCATGGGACAAGATTGCAGCTGTCCTCCAGGCGAGCACATTGTCAGCTGGCTGCTGCGCTGCTGGGATAGCAGCTGCGGGAGCCTGGCAGCAGAGGGCAGGGAAGCCAAGCAGCTGGGATCCTTCTCTGGGGAAGGGGGCACTGAGAAAGCGCTTGCAAACGGGGCACAAGCCCTCAGCCTCTGGAGGCGGCACCTGTCAGGCGTGAAGGAAAGGGATCCCTTCTGGGAAGATGCTGTGGGCTTGCTGAGGCTCGAAGAACAAACGGTGCTGGCTGCTACCAGCGTGCTGCAGCAGCGGCAAGACAGAGCCGTGGTGGTTTTCCTCAGCTGGGCAGCTGAGCTCCAGCACAAGCGCTCTCTCCCTGCCCCTCCTCCAACGCCAAGGGGAGAAAAGAGGCTGGCAAGGGCTCAAGGGCTGTCAGAAGGACAGGGAGATCACTCCACAAGGAGCGTCACGGGCAAAGCAGGCTCAGCACAGCCTGTTCCAGTCCAGCCCGGGGCCTGCTCCTGCGGGGGCTCTCCACAGGCCGGGGCCTCCTCCAGGCCACAGCCACCTGCTCCACCGGGGGCTCCTCCACCCGCAGGGGGGCTGCAGCGTGGAGATCTGCTCCACGGGGGACCCATGGGCTGCAGGGGGACAGCCTGCTCCACCAGGGGCCTCTCCCTGCACAGGCCGCAGGGGAACTGCTGCTGGGAGCCTGGAGCACCTCCTGCCTCCTGCTGCACGGACCTTGGGGGCTGCACAGAGCTTTCTCACTCCTCCCTGAGCCACACGCTGCTGGGCAGCAGCTTTTGTTCCCTTTCTTAGATGCAAGATCTTCTTAAATTCAGTCCAGCCAAGTAGGAAAAGTAAATGTGGACAGCTGTATCTTGGCAAAGAAGATAGTAGGGAGCAAGGAGGTTCAGCAGTCAAGATGGAAGGTGATGCCATGAGGCTTACAGGCTAGTAATGTTCTAGTGAAACCCAGCCTTCCTAAAGAAACCTGCCTGACTACTTGATGTGAATAACAGACTCTATCCATCTCTTTGCTATCATAGAAATGGTGCTGACTGCTTCTTCAGAGTAACAGAAGTTCGTGATACTACTGAAATAGTTATGGTTCAGATGTAGATCTGATTTCTCCTAAGCACGCTGAATTCGCAGCTATTGATCCTCCAGAGGAGGCTTTGCAATTGAACACCTGGAGAATAGGTAAATTTCCCGCTGTTGTTCTCCTCTCCTCTTGTTTTGTTTTGTTTTGTTTTGTTTTCCTAGCAGCATAGGCTTAAGACTCTGAAGAAACAGGCTGCTTTTTTTCATTTCCAACATTTGCTGTTCCCTGAGCCCTGCCTTCTATTTTTGCAGTCATAGGATATGTGAATGTAAATTGGTGGAGAGAGGTAGAAAACTCTTTCAACTGGTGTTTTTTCGGCTATGTGGGGAGAACAAATAGAGTGGTTTTGAATATTCTGGCTCTTAATCAGAGCGGCATGTGGAGGGAGACAGATGCGTTTGCTTTTTTAGTGCAATGGCTTCAGAAGCAAGAGGGGAAAAAGCACTTTCTCTGGGAGCTGAAGAAGGTGTCCTAATCACAGGAGAGGTTTCTAAATGGCATATCTTTGCGAGGGTTCCTGTAGTCCGGAGGTTTTTGTTTCTTTGTTTGACGTTGGAAGGTTTTAGTCTTAATATTCACGTCCTTCAGCAGAAGTGAGAAACGTGATTTTATTTTGTGCAGTGTCGTGGACCCTCCGAAATCTCCTGGGAACGATGAATACCTCGCATAGTACCAATGTGATGACGGTGGAGACAAGGAGAAAGCAAGAAGATCAAAAGAACGTGACCTCATTTCAAAAGAAAGCGTTTTGTACGGCAAAGAGTCTTGTGAGCCTGGTGAGAAATTGCGGCATACTTCCTCTCTCGAGTCTGACACTGAATGTAGCTCTAAAAACCTTTCCTCCTCAGCTGTTACAGAGAGATGCCAAGATACAGAGGACAAGACTAAAACCACTGAGAAAGAGCATTACCAAAGCAAGAGGGAGCATGCTCCTAGTGAAGAGAAGGAGACTCAAAAAGCAGGTCCTTCCAGCAAGAGAAGGATAAAGTGGAATACAAAGAATACAAACTTGAGCTCCTGATTGGCTTCATGCTGAACTCTGTGCTGTTCTTGTCCTAATCTTGGTCTCTCCATAGATAATATGGTTTAAATCCAAATAGAATCGTGCGATGAGGAAGATCTCACTGCAACAAATTCAACATCTAAAATCAAAGTTGACATTTTCCGTGATTATCTTCCTGAGCAGAAGTGTGCGGTACTCCTTTTATATTAACGTAGAGATTATTTCAAACAGTCTTGAAGTGCTTGATGACTTAACAGTCTGCAGATTTATTATCAAATCAAAAAAAACCCGACTTGGTAGACTATTTTTTTCCCAGTTTTGAATGACCACTAGGAAGAAGGTTATTCCGGCATCAAGAAAGTCATGTGGAATGTAACAAAATGTACTGAACCAGTAAGTAAAACTTATATTTTTCTATTATTTCCATTGTTTCAACTCTTCAGATGCTTATGGATGGCATAGATAACAGAGGGGAGATCGTGGTAATCGGAGCTACCAACAGACTGGATTCTGTAGATCCTGCTTTACAAAGACCAGGACGCTTTGGCAGAGAGTTCTTCTTCAACTTGCCAAATAAAGAGGTGAGAACTTAAATTCAACGTTAGTGCTACCATGGCAAAGTCCAACTTTATAGGAAAAAAATAATTGACAACTTGAACAAACGAGTGATATGTGGAGACACTGCATTGTTCCATGGAGGGCAAATCTGGTACTGGATATATATGGTCAGGATGATACCACCAAGTAGTTAGTTCTATAATCAAACCTTTCATTCCCCAAGTTGTACCTGTTTGCTTAATTATTTAGTCCACTTGGGTGTTTTCATCATGAAGTTGTGTTTTTGGTCTCAATCCTTCGCTTATGAATGAATAGGGGATGTGTTTGCATTTGATTGTGCCCCGGATCAGTGGTAGTAGTTTGAGTCATAATTCTTTTCTTCTTTATAGTAATTGTAGCAATTGGAAGCATTGTGCCAGAAGTGCTTTCTGTGAATTTACTGACTGAAAATCAAATGTGATGAAGTAATGAGACTGTCCCAATGAAAGCTTGCTAAGTTTTAGAGAAGTTTTTTGGACAGCAAAGAAATGTTTCTGGATAAATTTTTCATTACAGTATTTTCCTCTGGGTCCTTAGGTCTCGTAGTTTGGAAACTTGTTATTGAAGCTATAAATGCCTTTTCTTTCACTGTAGGTTCCTAGAAAAAGTTCAGTATAACAAATAAGAACTATTCAATTTCCTGGTTGACAATGCAGAGTGTATATTAAATAACTGTAAAATACTTGAAAGTTGAGCAAGTAAGAAAAGCGTATTAATAGATGAGGGGTTTTGAGGGAGGACTGTTTTGTTTTTTGTTTACTTGTTTGCCTTTTGGTTTGTTTGTTTCTTGTTGGTATTTTTAAGGAAAACTTGGGACAAGCTAAAATGCAATGATTTTGCTTCCAGGCTAGAAAAGAAATTGTCAAGATTCATACTCGTGACTGGACCCCTCAGCCACCGGACATGTTGCTTGATGAACTAGCTGAGAAATGCATTGGTAAGACTGAAACAGAAACGGATTCTTGCTTGTGACCAAGTTGTAAAGAACCTTAGCTTGTACCAGGCAGTACCCATGCTCTTGTGCCTTGCTGCACAAGTAGTCAACGAGGCAGCTGGCACACCTTCATAGCAATCTGAGTGAGATGCTTTCATCTATTTACTCTTTGTTGTCGTTCCTTTTGTTGTCTAAGAACGTTAAATGGTTCTGGGGCATCTTCCTCAAGAGTATAGTTTTTGATGAGGAGTCTGCTTCAGCTGCATAAGCGCAGGATATCAGGCAGTGAGCAACATGAAACTTCCCTGCAGAGCGGTAGCACTTTGAATTCCCTGTTAAGCTGTTTGGTTTTGGCATTACAAATTCTTTAAATGTTGCATGTTGTAAACCTGGGCCTTGACTGATGTAACGTTTGATTTTTGTTTGTTAGGATACTGTGGTGCAGATATCAAATCTTTATGTACTGAAGCTGCGCTGTGCTCTCTACGCCGATGCTATCCTCAGATTTATGCAAGTAGGGAGAAGTTGCTACTAGACGTTAATTCTATTAAAATAAAAGCAAAGGACTTTTTCATGGCTATGAAGAAGGTTGTTCCAGCTTCAAACAGGATCGAGACTTCGCCCGTACAAGCACTCTCTCCCATTTTCAAGCCACTTTTTCAAAGATCAGTAGAGAATATTTTACAAGTTGTGCAGAAGATCTTCCCGCATGCACAGCTTGCACTAAAGGAGGACCGACAGCAAGGTATAACCACAGCATCCACTTCTTTATAATTCTGCTAAAGCAAAAACTTGTGGTTTGTGCAATCAACTTAAACCTTTCAGACATAATGGTGGTAGAATTTTATTATTTGCATGTGCGTGTCTTGTTTTTGGGCAAGTCTGGAATATAACGCATAGGTTTTATTGTGGATTCGAAACTGGAAGCTCTGAATGATCAATACACAGTAAAGGACGATGCGTTCTCTACTGAAGCATCTTGCTTGTGACGGCAGCTAAGATAATTAGCATTTGTAGAGGTTGACTTGAGGTTTGAAGTATAAGGCACCTATTTTTCTTTAAAAAGTCAAAACTCAGATCTTTGGAGGGGAAGCATTTCTAGGTCAATGTTTCTAATTCCTTTCTGAAGAATGTCAGGACCAGGATACAAGTATAACTGGTCTAAGCTAAATATTGTTTTAGCTATCATCATTTTTAACCAGTCTCCTAATTTAAACGTTTGTGGATCGTACTATACACGTGCACGTGAGATCAATTAGCATTGATACTTACTAGATGAATGGAATTCTGTGGCCATCACATCCTTTATCCCTGTGCTTTCATTGTGGGAACCTCCTCCAGAAAGAAATGGTCTTGTTTGTTTCTTTTTTAGCTATTAAGCAACTGCAGAAAGTGTTTATAATCTCCTTTATTCTAAGGGGGAGAAAAAAATCACCAAGAGTAGCGTACCTTATATGTACACATCAGTGGGACTTAGTAGAGCTTTGTAGTACCTTGTGCCATCTCCTTAGATCTGTGATGGGCTGAACTCTAGGAAATAGCTTTCAGTGTGTGCTCTCAAATGAAGAAAGGGTTTTGGCACTGATTTAGAAGCTGTATTAATGGAAGAGAAAGAGACAAAGGCTATTCAGGAAAGTTAACAAACCTCTTTTGCCTTTCAGAGCATTTCAATCGTATTTTACAAGATGATATGTTTGACAGTGATGACGATGCATGCTTGGTTTCTGGAGATGAATTAAAAGATGGAATGCCTGACGGACCAGAGAAAAAACGCCTCTGTTTCAGCAGGTAAAGAAAGATAGATCCCTGTTATGTTTAAATTCTCAGGTCTGCTGAGTCTTTGTAAACAGTTCCAGCTGTTAAAAGTGCGAGGGGTGGTAGACGAAGGGGCAACATCTAGTTTGTGTGTTGAAGGGGTGCTTGGTATTCACAAGAAGAAAGGGTGGAGGGACTAAAGTTGTAATGAAGTTGCTCTGAATGACCAAATTGAAAAGCCCAGGCTTCTCTTCGTAAGCCAAAGTGATCCGTAGACTACCAGAACACGTTGACTTAATCCATGGCATTCTTTGAAAGACTCAAGACCACATAAATGTGCTGTCTGTCCTTTTAGCTAAAAATACCCCAACTTTGTGGGTTTGTGTTGCCACCTTTTGCCCTTCTGTTTTCCAGGATTGTTAAACCAGTAGTGAATTATGTAGCAGAAAGAAAACTGAGAAATGGCTTGTTAAAACACCTTGAGAAAAAATTGAATGGTGTCTTTATTTGTTAAGCCACCAAGTTGTGTTAATCTTGTGATATTTTAGTATGGAAGTCATGCAAGCCCACAGTTGGAAAGTTAGATCATGTTGTCACAGCTGGATCAGTTATTTTTCTCCGTTTCTATTGCTGTGCTGTCCAGAAGATTTTCTGTGCTTTAGAGCAAGGCTAAGTCTCTAGCATCTTTGATTTAAGCCAGCAGAGGTACAGCCTGATTGTAGTGGGGAAACAAATGCTCCTCACCAATTTATTTCCTAGTAGTAAAGCAAGATTGCAGGGATATTAATTTGCAGTCTTGGTTTAGTTAAGAATAGGAAACACAAGGGAAGAAGATGAAACAAAGAGAAGAAGGTGAAACAATTGGAATGACTGAATAACTTAACTGGAAATCTTACATGTATTTAATGTACCGCTGCCATTTGGATTATTTGGGGAGGGAAAAGAAAGTCTATAGGAAAATTACTTGGAACATCTGTGTGTCTATTCAGCACCTCATTTATAAGCTTGTTTTCTTAACTCTTGTTCTAGGAGTGCTTTCTGCGAACCAACATCATGCCAGCCCCGTCTGCTAATAGTAGGAAAAGAAGGGTATGGCCAGGTTTCTTATGTGGCACCCGCGGTGTTGCACGCTTTGGAGAAGTTTCCCGTTCACACCCTGGACCTTTCTGTTCTGCTTACAAACGTTGCACCGCCAGAAGAAATCTGCGGACAGGTACCTTTTTTCTTTTTCTTCTCATCGGATTCACTGACTGTATGTAAAGGATCAATCGAGTTGCAAGTAAGGTGAGCAAAATTAATTGGTAATGGAGGTGGCCTTGTTTTAATGTGCTGGGATGTTTGCTTCTGTCTGAAAATCCCCTTTTCTTTTAGACAGCACCACAAACAATCTGGATGTTGTACATGTCGACATTTTCCATACCCAATTTTACAGTGAGGCTGTTGCTAGCAGCTCAGGAAGCTGGGCGGTGTTGCTAATAAACATCTCTTTGTGGAAAGAAATGCTGTTCATGTCACTGGGATCCAGAAAGTAGTTCTCATTGCCTCCTAAGACTGTGTGCTCCCAGTAGATGGCTCTGTATCAGACTGCATGTCGGCTACTTTTTGTAGGCTTCTTCTAAATTATATTAGTAAGGCAACCAAGGTTTGGGGCTTCTGTTTATTTTGTTTTCGCACGGACATACACAACTTGGGCTGTTGCAGTATGTGCAATAAAAGCATTAACATTCAGAAAACACTTCATTTGCACGGTGATGTGGTTTTAACTAGAAAAAATGACCAGATTTGGTGTTTTTACTTTTAGGCAGGAAATCCATTTTCTTGTTTAGCATCACTACCTTAAAATATTTTTACCTTTAGTGGAAATGTTTGAGAGCCATACAAGTAAGGACAGACATGTTACACGACTGAATACTGATGTGTCCCATAAGAGGGACTTTTCCTTTCTTTGAATGCGATGATTGTGGCTGTGGCCATATAGCTACGGTGTCTAGCCACTGCCTGAATATATCCTTCCCATCTTCTGACTAGAGTTGTCCGAATACTGATAATCTGAAAGGGTGCACAGAGAAATTCCTTATGTGAAAGGATGCTTGCCACTCTGTTCACGCAGTTTCATTTCATGGGGCAGTCAGATGGCTATGTAGCTATGTATTAAGAGGTTCTTGTACGTGTTTTAGTTTTCTTACGCAAGCTTTCCTTTTCACTAGCTGATCCGAAATGCTCAGAAGACAGCACCAAGCACAATTTATGTCCCAGATATCCATTTATGGTGGGACAACGCTGGACCTGCCTTGAAACTTACTTTTCTAACTCTACTACGTAACATTCCAGCATTTTTGCCAGTTTTGCTGCTTGCTCCGTCTGATGTACGTCACTCAGATCTCCCAGAAGAGGTATTTGTCAATACTTTCCTTACTATTTCTTCAGTGTCTTGTAATTTATGAATGCTTTCAGCATCAAAATGCTGTGCTTTCTTAAATGCATGCTGTTATTACTCAGGCACCCTAACAAATCACTTAAAATTTGCTTAGAGAAAAAGAATACTGTGAAAGCATCTGCTTAAGTTTTTTTCTGAGTCAAGCAAGTGACTTTCACCCCTTTCTCACGCATGCAAATAATAAATTAATAC